>NC_081405.1:185672568-185977568 GCF_030272615.1 Cryptomeria japonica
AGTTTTGCCTCTTCAAATATCTCTTTCAAATTGGAACCCTTCAAAATTTCCTCATATTGTGTATGAATATCCTCATAGGCCACACACTCAAAGATGAAGTGCCATTCAATTTCAACTACCACTTTATTGCAAAAAAAGACAAATTCTTTCCTCCCAATCCTCCTTTAGAACCATCCATCTGCCCTTCTCGCATCTTAGATGATGGGACCTAGTTCTAATATGAGCAACAAGGAATCTAGCCTTTCCTTTAATTGGAATCCTTAGATAGTCATTATCCCCATGTTCACCCAACTGGTTAAACTCTTTGATCTAATGAGATTTTTTTCGCCCAACCTGCTTTGTCTACATTGCAGTTCTAAATTTTTCAAACACAAACTTTTTAATCTCCTCATTGTTACTTGGACAATATTTCAAATTGATGTCCCACTTGATGGTCCATTTAATATTTGTCTTCATCCAATTTTTCTTCCTTCATTTTAAATCCTCTTGAACCACCATTTTGGGCCAACGATGCTCATCCATGTTTTTTAACTTTTTTTAAATTACTTATCAAGCGGACTATAGTTGAGGCCTGTAAGGGAAACATTCCTTCTTCAACAAAAAGAACCTCATAGGGAACTATTGACTTGACCTTGAGATTGTTGATGATTAAGTGTTTTTTGATTCTTTCAAGTTGTCTCCATTTGTGGTTTGACATGCTACTTCCCCAAATTTTGCAACCATAAAGAACAACTAGAGTAACCAACAAACCAAATAGAGTATTCATGGTTTTCCAATCCTTTAACTCCTCTTTCCTACATCTTTTTTGTAGGAGATAAGATGCCTTCCAAACTCCCTGAATCCTTTTTTATCTACAAGTCTCCTAGCTGAGCCTATTGTGGAAGTTGATTCCCAAGTATTTGTATTCATCTACTATTTCCAAAGGGAAACCTTCAAACATGAAAGATATTTGTTGTTTATTTCTTTTCAGAGAAATGATCATTACTTTCATCTTGCTAGTATTAACTTGCATTCCAACCTCTAGACAAAAAAGTTCAAGTGCCTTCAAATAGTCCTTCAGATCATTGGAATTTTTAGGAATTAGGATGAGATCATCCGCATAAAGAAGCAACTTCATAGAAAACCTTGCAAGTTGGATGCCTTCCTCAGAAGACTTGTTTAGCGAATCTTCAAGTTTATCAATATATGCCAAATAAGGTTGGGGAAAGAGGACAACCCTGTTTAACTCCAATATCACTGCTAAAGCATTCATACATTCCTTCCTTTGTTCTTATTTTATCTCTAACTTGATCATAAAGTTTATGCATAGAAGCTCTAAGCTTATTAGGAATACTGAGTTCCTTCATTCTTCTCCATAGTTTGTCCCTAGGAACATTGTCAAAGGCCTTCTTGAAATCAACAAAGCAACAAAAATCCTCCTTCCCCTGTGAGTCCCAAACTTTTTCAATAAAGTGTCTAAGAGTAATGCAATGGTCAATGGTGGAATGATTTGGTCTAGAACCTGCCTACCCTTTTGTTGTTTTTCCTTCTTTTTCTGCCCAATTGTTGATTCTATGTTCAATCATGCTCCTCAAATGTTTTCAAAGAAGTGGATTGATCATAATTGTATGATAATTAGAAGGATTATTAATATCTCCACTTTTGTGTAGATGTATCACCATACTTGTTGTCCATTAAGTCGAGAAGCCGCATTGAGTGACTATTAAAATTATTCTTTATGTGAGGAGCAAGAAGCTTTATTCCCCATTTTTAAAATTCAGCCTGCAGCCCATCAATGTCCTGTGCCTTACCACTAGCCAAGTTCCTAATATGATGCTTGACATCTTCTTCTCAGAAGAGCTCTTTTGTCTCACTGATTATATGAGGCTTTTCTCTATCATGAGAATGCTCATAGAGGATCTTAGCATAGTCTAACCAATGAGCATCAATCATGTTGTTTTCAACTTGTTTTCTCTCTTGCTATAACTCTCTCCAAAAGCCTTTGGGATTATGGTTACCCAACAAAATTAACTCCTTCTAGCCATCAATTAGTTTTCTTTTTTCAATTTTATCAAATTCTTATACTTTAGTTTTCTTTCTTTTCTTGATCCATTATCTTTGAAATATTTTCTTGCTACCTTGCACTCTTCGTCAAACCAAGGATTAGCTAGAAAAGAGTTTAAAACCCCCTTCTTAGGCTGGGATGTTTTGCACCTCTTTAGTTCTTTATGAATTATCAAGATCAATTTAATGTTGCTGATGTATTTGTTAGGACTCAGAGGCAACTGGGAGGGGGGGGGTGAATCAGTTGTCAATTAATTTCAACCCAAATATAACTTAATCAAACTTGATACTTAATACCGGTAAACCAAACTTAATGTCGATAGACATATTAGCAGTTAATATTAATACTGGTAAAACTTAATGCATAGAACAAAAAGAGACTCAGTAACCACAACACATAACACAAAGATTTGTACATGGAAACCCTGTAAGGGGAAAAACCACAGTGGGAAACCTTACCCACAAATAGATGATACTACTCTAGATAGTATGTGTATATAAATGGGGTCTGCACATGCAGAAAGGCCAACCACCTAGAGCTCACTGCTCAATCACAAAATAAGAGTCGCACTAACTACAATTGGATGGTTAAATCCAATGATAAAGTACTACTCAAAGTAGCATCTTCAATGTTGGATTCAATACCAGTTAAGCTCTATTAATCACCTTCAAACCTTCCTTGAACCTTCTCTATGGTCTTCTCATATGATCTTCAATATTTACACATAGCATTTTACAATACCATAACCATATACCGTAACTATACCTATTACATTATCTCATAAATGATATCTTACATATATACCAAAACCTAGGACCAAATGTGTAGGTCGGCTCACCAAGAATATTGCAATTAAATCAATTATAAATAAGTCAAGATGCAATGCATCATGTCAGCTCAATACATTTATAACAATATCCAATTAATTAAATCATCTCCATAATGTGTCATGCTGATTTGGAATAGATAATGCATGCTGGTCATAACCTAGACCAATTTGCCAGTAACAACAAATATGTCAACCCGATTAGACCAATAGCCAAAATACCAAAACCAAGTGTCCAAACCATGTCTTTGACATAACCAAGTGATCTTTAGATGATAACAAGTCATCTTCATTATCGGTGAATAATATAATCTGCCAGTGAGTGATATATTAGTGACTGTGAATAAGTCACTGAACTTGCCGGTGAACACAAAATTGAAAAATATATAAGTGCCAAAACAGAATGCCAAAAACCAACAACCAAAAATCTCTAGAATAGATCAATACCAGAAATCAAAATACAAATGCAGAGAGTATATATCACTCCCCCAATGAATAATCTCTCCCCAAAGGATAATTTTTTTCCACAGATATCTCTCCCCCTTTGACATCAAATGCCAAAGCAATATAAATACCAAATACAACCAATTCATAGAACTAATTACAATAACCAATTGTTATAACCAACTACTCCCCCTAAGAGGTAGCTCCCCTCCATCAAAGCCGAAAAAAGGTTTCTTTGTTAATTCTGATGATTTGATGCCAATCATCAACTGTCTAAGTCTCTACCCGTGAGGGTATTACCCCAAGATTCTCTTTGAGATATTCAAAAGTTTCCTTAGGAAAAGACTTAGTAAAGATATATGTAATCTACTCTTTAGTATTCATATAAACCAATCTCACTTCTTTTGCTTCAACATTCTCTTTCACAACATTATATATGATATAAACATGTTTAGTTTTAGAGTGAAATACTGGATTCTTAGATATATCAATTATTGTTGAATTATCATAGTAAATTATTATAGGTTCTTTACATTTTACCTTTATGTCCTTCAACATTTTCTTAATCTATAATACCTGAGTACAATTAGTTGTTGCTGCAACATATTCTAATTTTGTTGTTGATAATGATGTACAGCTCTGTTTTTTGCTCAACCATGAAATCAATCTGCTACCAAGAAATAATTCCCTGATGGTGGTGCTCTTTCTATCATCTACATCTCCTTCCCAATTTGCATTGGTGTATGCACATAAATCAAAAATTTCATCTTTAGGATACCATAAACCAAGATTTCTTGTGCCTTGTAGATACCATAAAATCCTTTTCACTGATGATTCATGATTTTCTTTAGGATTACTCTGAAATCTTGAAATTATACATACTGCATTCATTATATCAGGTCTTGTTTATGTCAAATACAATAAACCTCCAATCATAGATTTGTATCTTGTCAGATTAATAGGAGTTGAATCATCCTTCAATGTCAATTTATCAGTTGTATTAATAGGAGTACTTACAGGTTTAGAGTTTTCCATGTACCAAATTTCTTCAGTAGTTCCTTCAAGTACTTTGTTTGACATATGAATATACATTTATCAGTCTGTGAAATCTGCAATCCTAAAAATAATTTTATCTCCCTAATAATAAACATTTCAAATTCTTCCTACATCTTATTAGCAAAGTCTTTACACAATCCATCTTCTCCTCCAAAAATGATATCATCAACAAAAACTTCAATAACCAAGATGTCTTCATTAGTCACTTTGAAATATAAGTTGTTGTCAGCATTACCTTTAGTGTAACCAAGCTTCCAAATATATTTGTCCAATCTAGCATACCAAGCTTTAGGAGCTTGCTTCAATCCATATAAATCTTTCCTTAATCTACAAACCATATCTTTATCATTTGTCAATAAAAATCCATCAGATTGTTCAATGTAAACTTCCTCTTCTAGATCACCATTCAGAAATGTACATTTTACATCCATTTGATATACTTTATAGTTCTTGTGTGCTGCAAATGCAAGAAATAATCTGACTGCCTCAATTCTAGCAACCGGTGCAAAGGTTTCATTGTAATCAATTCCCTCTTTTTGTGAATATCTTTTACACACTAATCTTGTTTTTTTTCTGATTACCTTACCATCTTCATTAAGTTTATTTTTGAATACCCATTTAGTTCCAATTACATTTTTGTCTTTAGACCGAGAACCAATGTCCATGTATTGTTCTTTTCAATTTATTCTAATTCATCTTCCATAGCTTTAATCGAATGTTTATTTTCACATGCCTCAATAACATATGCTGGTTCAATTTGAGAAATTAAATAGACCTCTTCATTTATCAGTCTTCCTCTTGTCATAACACCTTGATACTTATTCCCAATTATCTGACTTTCAGAGTGATTCAGTCTTACATAGCTGGGTGTGTTCACTTGTTGTTGTTATTCAGACACTGTGGAATTCTCTGATGATGCTAGTGTGACTGGATCCATATTCTGTACCGGTACACTGTATAGGTTCATTTATGATCATCTCAACTGCTGGTTCAGAATCCATAGACCTTGAATTTCTGCTAAAGTGTTCATCTATCTTCACATTTGCACTCTCAATGATTTTCTGCAATCTTTTATTAAAACATCTATATGCTTTTCTCTTAGAGGAATAGCCAAGAAATATTCCTCCATCACTTCTAGGATCAAATTTACCAATATATCATCTCTCCTAATATAAAATTTGCTTCCAAATATTCTGAAATATTTAAGAGTAGGAGTATTACCAAACCATAGTTCATAAGGTGTCTTACTGGTTTCACCTTTGATGTGAACTCTGTTAAAATTGTAAAATGTTGTATTCATTGCTTCTCTCCAGTACATATGAGGTATATTTGCTTCTAATATCATGCTTCTAGCTGCATCTAGAATAGTTTTGTTCTTCCTTTCCACAACTCCATTTTCCTAAGGTGTTCGGGGTGCTGATAGTTGTCTTCTAATTCCATTTAATTCACAAAATGTATTAAATTCCTTAGATGTGAATTAACCTCCTTGATCTGATCTTAAACATTTGATTTTGTTACCGGTTTCATTCTCTACCATTGCCTTGAATAGATTGAATTTCCCAGAAGCTTCTAATTTCTCCTTGAGAAAAGTAACCCAACACAGTCTAGAATAATCATCAATGATTAGCATAAAGTATCTATCTCCCTAAAGACTTCTTGTTCTTGCCAAAGCATACAAGTCAGTATGGATTAAATCAAGGACATTATTGGATTTCTCAAAAATACTTTTAAAATTTGTTCTAACTTGCTTTCCCATTTGACATTCCTTACATACCAGACTATGAGGTTTTACAATCTTAGATAAATCCCTTACTGCCTTAGCTGAACTAATTTTTATAATGCAATCAAAATTCACATGACAGAGTCTTTTGTGCCATAACCAACTTTCATCAATATGTGCAATCAAGCATGTCTTTTCATTGTTATTCAAATGAAAGATATTACCTGTAATATAATTACTGGTTGCAATCTCCAAACTGATTCTATTCATGATTTTGCATTTACCATTCTTGAACTATAACTGAAATCCCTTTTCAACTAATTGACCAAAATGCAAAAGATTATGCTTCAAACCTTCAACATAATAAATGTTGTCAATATTGTGCTTACCATCAAAATATATAGTGCCTTTTCCTCTGATCAAACAAGCTTTATCATCCCCAAATATTACTAGACCTCCATTGTATTCCTAAAAAGATAAGAATTTACTTTTATCACAAGTCATATGATATGAACATCCAAAATCTATAATCCATTCATCCTTCTCTTCAAGTTTAGTTGTTAGGGCCTTCTCTACTGGTGGAATAGTAGGTGCCGATTGATCTTCTTTTATTGCAACAAAATCCCATCCATTGTTTGTCAATTCTTCATCAGAATCATCAGTAACCCCTTCATTAGCATAGTGACATGATTTGTCTCTATTCTTCTTAAATTTGTATCTCTGATATTCAGGGTTAGGTTTATATGTCCTTTTAGCTTCTTCTCTCAATCTTGCATGTCTATGAGGACATCTAGATTCCATATGACAAAATTTATTGTAGTTAAAACATTTAAATGGTGCTTTACCTTCATACTTACTATTAGTAGGACCTTTAGGCATTTTCCTTGCAAATAGTGCTTCAAGTTCTTCCAGTTCTTCATTTTCCTTTCTGATATCTTCAAGTTCTCTTGCATAAAGTGTTTTCCAATCAGATTTATTTGATGATGATGATGATGATGATGTTACAAATGATGATGCTATGAAGGCTAAATCTGTCTTAATTGTAGCAACATGACCAAAATCCTCAAGCTCAAATGCTGAAAGTTTTCCAACCAAGGTATCTCTAGATACTGATGTATTAGGCATTGTTCTCAACACATCAATAGTAGTTACTTTCATTTTGTATGCCAGTGGCAATTCTCTTAAAACTTTAGAAAAATTTCATCTTCACTTAAGGAATCTCCACAACATTGTATTCCCAAAACAATTTCATTAACCCTTTCCATAAAAAAAAAAATTCTTTCATCTTCTTCCATTTTCAGATTTTCATGACTGATCCAAAAGAATTCTAGTTTTGCAATTTTTATAGTGGTATCTCCTTCATTAAATGTCTCCAATTTATCCCAAATAGCTTTAGCAGTAGATCGGTCTGATAATCCCATGATTTGCTAATTTGACAATGAGCTCAAAAGTGCTTCTCTTGCTTTGCAATCATTCTCTAGATCCTTAGCCAATGTTGGTGGATGAGGTTGATTCATTAAAGGAGAAACATAGCCATTCTTTGTAACATCCCATATGTCTCTTCCAATGAAATTCAGATGTGTCTCCATTCTGATCTTCCATATAGCATAGTTAGTTCCATCAAGTTTTGGACCGTCCTTCCTGAAAAAGTTAGTTCCCATAGAATCTCCTCAAGTTGTTAAACTTCTGCAAAAAGAGGACTTAGCTCTAATACCAATTGTTAGAACCTAGAGGCAACTGAGAGGAGGGGGTGAATCAGTTGTCAATTAATTTCAACCCAAATATAACTTAATCAAACTTGATACTTAATACCGGTAAACCAAACTTAATGCTGGTAGATAGATTAGCAGTTAATATTAATGCCGGTGAAACTTAATGCATAGAACAGAAAGAGAAACAATAACCACAACACATAGCACAAATATTTGTATGTGGAAACCCTGTAAGGGGAAAAACCACGGTGGGAAACCTTACCCACAATTAGATGATACTACTACAGATAGTATGTGTCTACAAATGGGGTCTGCACATGTAGAAAGGCCAACCGCCTAAAGCTCACTGCTCAATCACAAAATAAGAGTCACACTGACTATAATTGGATGGTTAAATCCAATGATAATGTACTGCTCAAAGTAGAATCTTGAATGCTAGATTCAGTACCAGTTAAGATTTGTTAATCACCTTCAAATCTTCCTTGAACCTTCTCTATGGTCTTCTCATATGATCTTCAATATTTGCACATACCATGTTACAATACCATAACCACATACTATCTCTCTATCTATTACATTATCTCACAAATGAGATCTTACATATATACCAAAACCTAAGACCAAATGTGTAGGCCAGGTCACCAAGAATATTACAATTAAATCAATTAGAAATAAGTCAAGATGTGATGCATCATGTTGACTCAATACATTTACAACAATATACAATTAATTAAATCATCTCCATAATGTGTCGTGCTGATCTAGAATAGATAATGCATGCCAGTCATAACCTAGACCAATTTGTTAGTAACAACAAATATGTCAACCCGATTAGACCAATAACCAAAATACCAAAACCAAGTGTCCAAACCATGTCTTTGACATAACCAAGTGATCTCCAGATGATAAAAAGTAATCTTCAGTGTTGGTGAAAAATATAACCTACCAGTGACTGATATAACAGTGACTATGCATAAGTCACTGAACTTGCCAGTGAACATAATGTGTCAGTTCAACATAACCAAAGATCTCCAGAAAGATAAGTGTTGAAATCAATGCAACACATCCATAATGCCAACAGTAGTCCTCCTCCTTGTTGATTTCTCTATGAGTTTAATTGTTCTTTGTACTTTAAAGTTGATGTTTAAGAGCTGTAATAAAAAGCTCCTGATTTTTATGATCCATGAGGATTTTACTTTGCACATGCACCTTTCTATGCTTGTGTATGTTCTTCCTAACCTATTGGTTTTTAGTATGGACAGAAAACTTGATAAGAAGAGGAAAATGGTCTGAATTCAGCTCAATAGGACAGACCCCAATATTAAACTCTAGCAACCTATGGATAGAGCATTGAGAGAAAATAACATAATCCACCACACTTTGCCCATTGTAAGTTTTGCAAGTAATACCTCTAGATTTTGGCCAATGTTTCATACCATTGCAAATAACCATACCATATAGACTACATAGACCTAATAGCTCCACCCCAAAATGAGAGACATTCCCATTACCATCTTGTGAAATCCTTCTTAGAGGTTGATCCTCATTTTCTTCTAGCCATAAAGGGTCGTTGTCCTCCCTTTCTTCTCTACCCAACTGAATGGACTGATTATTGGAAGTCCTACTATTGAAATCTCCTAATAGAATTATTTCACCAGAAAAACTGAATTCAAAAATGTCTTTATTATCCATGAATTTTGTTTTTTTCTATCCCAATCCTAAATAGACTAACATGAACATTATTTTCTGCAATGAACATTATTTTCTGCAATGAATGATTTGAAACTTTATATGGGTTGGAGCATAATTTACGTTTTTTATCATTGGGTTCTAATGATTTGTGGATTTTTTGCTCATAGATAGAGGGGATTAGATAGTATTGAAAAATCATAGAGGCCTATCAAGCTCTCCACTTCGCAAACTATATATAATATTATTCATGAATTCAAGTTTTTTTCTACTCTATTTAGGATTGGAATTTGAGAATTGGGCAAGATATCTGGCAACAAACAAAGAAGTAATAGTCTATATGTGATATCCTTCTGTGCAGGTCATTTTTGTAAGCCTCAGAACCCATGTTTCTAAGCACATTTGCAGCCACATTTTGTTGGAGAAGCTCTGATGGGTTGGGAACTCATGTTCCAATGCATAGTTTCATGACTTATTTGAGTTCATCTTTGTATACTCTGAAATAGCCACTGAATTCAATTGATAGAGCTTCCTTGCTTTAATATTAACAAGAGGTTCTCACATCTACTTCACACTTAGGGAACTTCAATTTCTCCATGTTATTGATAGGCAATCAATAAATAATGTTGGGATGAAAGAAAAACTATGCAAGTTCTCAATACCCAGTTGTCCTAAAAGTAAAATGACTGCATATATATTTATATCTAATTTAGATGGTTCAAATATTTGTGTGGACACTACACCCTTTGGAATAAGTCATGTCCTTAATTTGGGGTTCATACCTTTTCATATGAATATTGTTTATATGCAAATTATAGTAGAGTATCTCAACCATCAACATAACTAATTGAGGTCGACCAAACCAGAAATGTTCATTACTGAGCTTCACTACTGAAAGTCCTTTAACTACAACATGTTCGACTTGGATTTCTACACCCATGTTTGTATAAATAATTATGAAATACAAAAGATAAAACCAATGACCATGAACTTGTGAAACTACATGACCATCAAATAGAGTAATGTAAGACATAAATTACAAAATAAAATTAGAATACATTGTTTCGTTTCCCCAAAGAGCACCATTCATTGAGTTGATGATTAGTGCTTCTGAATGTTCTAATATTGATGTCATGGATTACCTTGTTTCCAAATTTCAAATGAAATGGTGAAAATAACATGTTTCCACCCTTCAATTATTTTCTTTTTTTGATATTATAATCACTAATGCAACTGCTATTATTTACAAAATTTTGAGACTATTTAATGAAGCTTAGTGTAACAAGTTCCACAATTAGAACATGACTATGCTTGGTTTTAATAACATTACTTTCAAATTATCTTCTTCCATGGGCCACCTGCTATATTTGACTTTCAAAGTATATTAGCACTGATTAAGTTGTGAAAGAATATTTTCATGAGTACTAACACCAAAGTGATTAGGTATCCAGGCAAGTTTAAGTAAACCAATAAACCAACTAGCATTAGTTAGTCATAGCATCATATGGACAGGAATAAGTAATTTGTAAAAATATGTGCCTTCACTATATAGGCTTTATTTATTTTAGGATTCTAGAAGAGTAATAGGAGAAAAATTTATGAAATAAGTGTTCCTAAAGAGGATTACTACCTTGCAAAATCAGTATTCTAATAGGGATTATATCATGTACATTTGAATCCCTCACAGATTCCAAAATGATCATGATCGTCAAGTTTTGGAGCATTCAAATTAGGGTAAAAGACTTAGTAGCTATGCATTGCAATTAGGTTAGAAGACTTACTAGCTATGCCAAAATTTAATTGTAATTTGATTAAAGAAACACGAATTTAGAATTTTATGTCTCAAAACTCTCAAGTGTGTTGACTCTTTGTGTTTTCCCTTGATGACAAAACTGTTTGGTTAGCATCTTTGGTGATTGGCATGCATCTTAAATTGGCACTCTTGTTCAGTATTGGCACATGAATTTGAATTTGGCTTACTTGATGTTGGTTTATATGGTTGTGGTTCTAATTTTGTTGGCTCTATGTGTAGACAGATAATTATTCTTCTCACATCTTTCCTTGATTATGTGGTGAGACATATTAGTGATCACACTTGAGTATAAAGGTAAGTCTTGGTCACATCACATGGTGAAAATGCATTTTATTGTGTACTTCTCTCATAAGTATTCTTCTAGCACATTGACTTTACTTAGGAATTTATAACTATTTCTAAAGTGCATTTCAACCATGACTTATGTTGACGGGGTTCTTTATAAATTCTTCAAAGTCTACATTGTGAATATGCATCAGACTTGGTTTAGTCTTTTGGCATCGACTTAATATAAGTTGAGTTGGTAGGTTGGTTTTGTTTTGCTTTGCAAGTATTATGGGGCCAATGTTTATCATTTATAATCATGCCCTTACAAGAAGCTTTGCTGGCTCATATGCATTTAAATAGTCAATGTACATCTTACACCAAAGCACGCAAGTTAGAGTTAATCATGCTAAAGGGACTTGGAGGTAATATTGTTTAATTTTTTTTACATGCAGGCTCCACTCAGGACATGGTACATGAGCAATATAAAATTATATTACATGGCATTCCATGTGAGTAGGGTAAAGGTTTCAATGACAAGACATACTCTATTTGCCTAGTTGTACTTATATTGAAATTCCATTTAACATTATTAATCAGATATTTTTCATGGACCACGAATTAGGGCAGACTTCAATTTCCACCTTTGGTTTTGAAGAAACCCTAGCCCCAGTCTTTTGTTACCAGTATCTTTGCAGCATATCGATTGAAGTTGACTAGTTGGAGGTGATAATGGAGGAAGATACAACTGAGCATCCATGGTTTATCCTTGACTTTTGGCTGCTTTGATTCAGGTAGATTCTTACCAAAGTTGTCTGCCATTCGAATACAGATTTCTGAGAGTAAAAGAAAAAAAAATACTTAATCTATTTTGGTTGGTGGTTATTTTTGAAATGCTTTGCTTTAGTTCAAACCTGAAATGCAGTTAAGGTTTTTTTATTTTTCAATTTTTAAAGTTTTAAAAATGGGGTTTTAATCTTGGGTTGACAGTTTTTATTTAAAATGGTTTTCTTTGGTAATAAGAAAAGTGTTTAATGTTTATGCTCAATAAATATTTATCACTTTGCAATTTTTTGTTCTTCAAGTAAACAAAATATATAGTGGTTGATAGAGATTTGTTTTAGCTATGAACAAAAATTCAAAAGGACAACTTACTGAGTTTTCAACTGTTGAAGACAGTTTATTTTTCTTGAAACCCTAGCTCAAGGGTTAACCTCTTGACTTGAGTTTTACAGTCTTGACAAAGAATTTTCTCTCTATTTTTTCTGTATATATAGGTGGCTAGTATCCATTGTGAAAGTTGATGATTAAAAAGGAAGAGCAGAGAATCATTGAGGGTTATTGTTATATATTAGATTTGTATAAAGTTGAAAAAGACTTTTCATCTTTGGTCTTTATGACATAGAACTTTATTTACAGTTAAAGAAAGTTTTACTATAACATTGTTTCATACAATGGATATTGAAGTTGATATCATTGAAAATCTTAAATGTGTTTTGTATTCAATTGTTATTTTAGGACTCCAAGCAAAATGCAGCTGTAAGATCATTAGTGAGTACAAACTCAGACTTTGCAATTGTTAAAAAGATTGGTTTCAGGTGTTGATTTGAACTCCACCATTGTAATTAGATGATGATTGAGTTGGAATAAAGCAAGAAGGTTTGAGTGTTTTTTTATACCCCATGAGGGTTTTTACGCTCAAGAATTCTTGGTGCTATGTGTTGTCTTTTGTGTCACTTTGATTATCTTTTGCATGCTTTTGTTTTGTCAAGATCTGATACATATTGTTTATGCTATTATTTGTTCAAAATACTATCTTCATACAGTTCTTATTGTTCAACAATTAGTCATCCTAAAAAGGTGTATTGCAGAGCATAAATATACTATTTAAGTAATCTCAGTTGAACAATCTTATATATGCTTATGAAATGAATTAAATAGATGTTCAAAGGTTTAGTTGCATCCTTGTATTCAAACTTGTATCAAACTTTCATTATGTTAAAAGATAAACTCCAAAGTTGAAATCAAGTTTTAATGTCTCTTAGTGGGAAATTTATATCACTTTGATTCACCCCCCCCCCTCTTAGAGTGAATCCATTTCCAACAAGTGGTATCAGAGTGTAGGGTCCTTCATTATTAGGTCTTGCCTAGGATAGATCCTGGTCTTGGAAGTCTTTCATCATGTCACATGTTCAAGAGGGCTCTTTTGTTACTAGAGCTCCATTATTTGATGGAACTAATTATGTGTTATGGAAAATTAGAATGGAAATAGATTTTATTTCTATAGACCTTGATGTCTGGAATATTGTTTGTAGTAAGTACACGATACCTTCTACTATACCTATAGATCCTGATGGGAAAAAGAAGTATGAAATGAATGCAAGAGACAAACATTCTATATTATGTGGGTTGACTAAAGATGTCTTTGTTAAAATCATGCATTGCAAATCTTCTCATGAGATTTGGGAAAAACTTGAAAACATTTATCAAGGAAATGAAAAAGTCAAAAATTTTAAAATGCTCACCCTCAAAAGTCAGTCTGAGGAAATGAGAATGAAAGATGATGAAAAATTTGTTGAATACTTTATAAGGATTGATGAAGTTGTAAATGGGATGAGAGGATTAGGTGAAGAGGTTGATGAATTCACAGTGGTTAAGAAAGTGATTAGAAATCTATTGCCTAAATATGAAATTGAATTTTTTACTCTTGAAGAAAAGAAAAATTTCAATAAGCTTACCCTAGATGATCTTCAAGGAACCTTGACTATGTTTGAAATGAGAACAAATAAAGTTGACAATACTAGTTCATCATGAAAAGTATAAAAATAGAGACAAAAGAATGATAACAAACTGTATTCTCATCAATATGAAAATGATCAACTGGATTCACCAATACAATGAATATAGGCCTTCTTATATAGGCAAGGCCATATGGATGTATGAGCACACAATCATGACATGTGGCTCAATGAGAAACAATGGTAGGTAAGAAATACTAGGGGTAGGTAGGAGAAATAATATAATATTCCACAAGAGGTGGATGACCCACCGAATGTGGAGTGTAACAAAAAAACAAGACCACAAAAGGTAGAATTTCTCCTACAAGCTCTATCCATATGTGCACACTTCCCTAATTGACTCAAATCTAAACTACGAAGAGATGCATTATCCTAAGTTAACTTAAGTAAAGTGTAATAATATCCATAATGAATATTTATTTACACCAACAGATCTCCATTCTTCCTATCTCCATTGATCATGCTTGATATATTTGCTCTCAGATTTTATGTGCACAAGAGCTCAACAAAGAACTAAAATGTGGTTGCAAGTAGGCTTGATTGCATATGCAAGTTCAAAAGCATAGTCGGGGCTGAATGCATAGTGAGGGTTTGATAATGAAGGAAGCATCTCCTTATATAGAAGACACTATAAGAAATGGAGAGATAAGATTGAGAGGTGTAAAAGATAAATGGTCGGCTATGATTAGAGGGTAGGTAGAGGAAATAAGAAAATAATAAAAGGGTAGGTAGTGTATGAATTAAGAGATGAATGACATGTGTCATGGGTAGAAAAGGCTAATGAATTAATTAAATAAATAAAGATTTATTTAATTAATAGAAGAAGTGGGATCAATTAAATAAATAAGATATTTATTTAATTTAAGAAAAGGATAATTTAAATAAATAAAGGTATTTATTTAAATGAGAAATAAGGCTAGAAGAGGATAAATGAATTAATTAATTAAATAAATATTTATTTAATTAATAGAAGAATTAGGCTTAGATAATTAAATAAATAAAGATATTTATTTAATTAGACATGATAATTTTAGGTGTCTACAATATGCTGTGAGATGTATCTTGAAAATGAGATGTATGATAATGATATGTTGTAAGATGTATCTTGAAAATGAGATGTATGATATGATATGCTATGAGATGTATGATAATGATATGTTGGTGTTAATAATGCAAGATTAAAATGATATGCAACTAATTGTAAAATGATATGCAACTAACTGGAAAATGATATGCAACTAATTGATAAAATGATATGCAACTAATTGATTTGAGCATCCTCAATCTGCATTGGTCATCCCTGTATAGTCACATGTTTTTGCTTTCTTCCTAGGTATCATCATTAAGCATTGATTTGTCTGGGATATGTTGAAAATTTATACAAACATAATGGTATAATTTGAACCATAATGACCTAAGAAAAATTTACATGATTTTTAATTTTGCAAGATAGTACAAGCGTCAAGGTATAATTGAACCAGGATGACCTGAGTGTGAATTGCATATAAACAGACAAGATTAAACCATGTGTATGTGCAAAGTGGAATCAAGTCTTCACTGATATGCTTTGAATCACGTCTCGAGACAAGTATCTGCATAGTACAAATGATCGTCTCACAAACAAAAAACTAAAAAATATTGGAGTCCCCACAACTTTCTCTAGCTTGATGCATTGTTGAGAAAATGTAGAGGATCCAATAATTCAAAAAGTTCAAGTACAAAAATAGTCAAAACTTTATGCAAGATGCAAACATTTGATACTTCAGAAAATTATCCATCATATTTTGGGAATTTCGTTAAATGATCAATGTGTGGTTTTGTGATTGTCGATTTGTTTGCAGGATATGATGTTTTGAGTTTGCTACAAGTTTTGATGTCTTGCATTTTCTGCAAGTTCTGATCAATGCTACCCCTAGCTTAGTGTTCATCTTAATGTGGATATGTATAGTGATTACTAAGCCATGGTGAGATTCGGCGAAATGATATGCAGATAAACCAGGATACTGACTACGCTAAGTATGTCCTGGATGGCCGATAGTGCTTAACTGTGGATATAATGGCATGGTAGTAAAAGATAGATAGAGGAGCTATCCTCTCACAATAGTGCCCATTGCTAGGTTTTCACCAATTGCTTTTATTGTACCTCTTTATTTTCTTTTTTTATATTTTTAATATTTTTGATTTTTTGATATTTTTGACTTTTCCGTACATTAGATTGCTTAGGTGTAGTATTTCTTCAGATGGATGTTGTTAGTTGCTTCGTCGAGCACATCTCCTTCTGAAGTTGTTAACTGATAAGTGCTTGATCTATAAGTTGATATGATGACATAGGGACCTAACCAATTAGGTTCAAATTTCCCTTTCTTTCCCCGATCTTGTTGATTTCTAAGATTTTCCTTGAGTACTAGGTCACCAATTTTAAAAATTTGGGGAATGACCTTATGGGTGTAGTTTCTTCAAATGCGTTGCTGATATGCTTTGAGATCAGTGTAGGCACATTGGCATCTTTCATCTAGAAATTCTAGTTCATGCAGTCAGTTGACTTGATACTCTTCATCTGGAATTAGGCCTTTCAACGAGACTTTGAGAGATGGAATTTCTACCTCCAATGGTAAAAATGTTTCTGATCCATATACCAATGAATATGGTGTAGCTCTTGTAGGTGTGCAGATGCTAGTTTTGTATACCCAAAGTGCTGGATTGAGTTGTACATGCCAATCTTTACCTATATCATTCATTGTTTTCTTTAGGATTTTCAATATTGTCTTGTTGGATGCTTCTGCTTGACTATTCCCCTATGGGTAGTAATGTGTAGAGAAACGATGTTGAATTTTGAATTTTTCACATAGTTCTCGCATATCTTGGTTCTTGAAAGATCATCCATTATCCGTGATGATGGAACTTGGAATGCCATATCTGCAGATCAGATAATTAAGGATGGAAGAGGCAATTTGTTTCCTAGTCACTGTGGTCATGGGAACCGCTTCAATCCACTTGGTAAAGTATTATGTTGCAGTTATAATGAACTTGTGTGTATTTAAAGATGAAGGATGAATTTTGCCGACTAAGTCAAGTCCCCACTAGCAAAAGGGCTAGGATGTTGTGAATGGTTGCAGTTCCTGTGTTGGTGCATGGATAAGATTGCCATGGATTTGGCATTTAGGACACTTCTTCACAAAATGGTAAGTCTTTTTCCATTGTTGGCCAATAATATCCCATTCTTACAAGCTTTTTAGCAAGAGTAGGACCACTTGAATGTGTGCCACAGATACCTTTGTGAAGCCCTTGTAAAGCAGAGTCAGATTCATTACGATCAAGGCAACAAAGAAGAGTACCATCTAGACCTCAATGGTACAAAGTATCAGCAGTGAGAGTATAACAGGTGGCTTGCCAGATAAAGTTGCATTTTTGGTTTCGGGATAGGTCAATGGGTAGGATATTTCTCTTAAGATAGTCATATATCAATCCATGTAATAGAGAGTCAGAACTAGTCAAGGCATAGATAACATGAGAATCAGAATGGTCATAGGCTGGGGAGAATAGTTGCTCTACTAGAAACTCATAATGACTCTGTTGCTTAGGAATTTGTAGTAGTGAAGCAATAATAGCCATTACATCAGTTGCTCTATTTTCCAACCTTTGTATTTTCTCAAAGGTGATGTGTACAAAATATTGTTTAAAATCATCCACCATTCG
This sequence comes from Cryptomeria japonica, assembly GCF_030272615.1. Lineage (NCBI taxonomy): Eukaryota > Viridiplantae > Streptophyta > Pinopsida > Cupressales > Cupressaceae > Cryptomeria > Cryptomeria japonica. The sequence goes on from NC_081405.1 coordinate 185,690,631, forward strand.
CTTGTATGGTAGCAGAGTGTCATCCTTCATCTGATAGTCATTGTTGATTTGATTGATGACTAGTTGTAAGTCTTCATAGACTTTTAATTCTGTGATTCTCCATTCCATAGCCATTTTGATGCCTATAACTAGTACCTCATATTCAACAACATTATTTGTGCATGGAAACATAAGCTTATATGATCTTGGTATGGTGTGCCCTTCAGGAGTGATGAACAGAATGCCAACACCTAAGCCATGTTGAGTATAGGATCCATCAAAGTATAGGGCCCATTGTTTGGTAGAAATAGCAAGAACATCCCTGTCTAGAAATTTGATTTCCATAGGTTATTTTCTAGGTAGTGGTGCTTTAGCCAGTTGATCTACAATTGCTTGTCCTTTGATAGCTCATCGCTTTGTGTAGTGGATATCAAATTCACTGAGAATCATGACCCATTTAGCCAATCTGCCTGTAAGAGATACTTTACTGAGTAAATATTTGAGAGGATCAATTTTTGCAACTAGCTTAATTGTGTGAGCTAGCATGTAGTGTCAGAAATTTTCAGAGGCAAATACCACTATTAGACAAGCCTTCTCAATGAATGTATAGTTGAGTTCATATTTGTTCAATGTCCCGCTGACGTAATATATAGCTCATTCCTTGCCTTATTGATCCTCTTGTGCTAATAATGCCCCCAGTGATATATATGTTATTGAAATGTAGAGAATGAGTGGGCTCCCTGCTATTGGTGGTACTAGACCTGTTGGGTTCATTAGATATTGCTTTATTTGATAGAATGATTCTGGACATTTGGCTTCCCATCTGAATAGTATATTTTTATGTAGAAAATGATTGAACGATAGACTTTTATCTGCTAGTTGAGAGATGAATCACCTGATTGATTGGAGTCGTCCTTGTAGAGATCTAAGCTGGATGATGTTCTTTGGTGGTGGCATCTCCATAATGGCTTGTACCTTTGCTGGATCCACTTCAGTACCCTTAATTGAAACTATGTAGCCTAGTAACTTGCCTAATGTAATCTCGCAAACACACTTCTTAGGTTTGAGCCTGACTTGGAACTTTTCCAATCTGTAAAAAATCTTTTCTAAGATGATTAAATGTTCTGCCCTGGTGAATGATTTAGCTAGTAAATCATCCACATAGTTCTCCATGAAGGTATGCATCATGTCATGAAAGATTGTTGTCATTGCTCATTGATAAGTTGCTCCTGCATTCTTTAGGCCAAATGACATGACATTCCAATAGTACGTTCCCCAAGGACAGATAAATGTTGTTCTATCTTGATCCTCTAGGTTTATCTTGATTTGATTATAGCCTAAAAAACCATCCATTAGTGATAGCATTGCATGACCTATTGTGAGGTCTACAATATTGTCGATACTGGGCAAAGAGAAGTCATCCTTTGGACAGGTTTTGTTGACATCTCTAAAATCAGTGCATATTCCGATACTACCATCTAGTTTTGATACTGGTATGATGTTGGAAATCCATTCAGCATAGTCGATAGGTCAAATAAATCCGACGTCTAATAGTTTCTTCAGCTTAGCTTTAACCATGAGTGCCACATGTGGATTCATCTTTCACATTTTTTGCTTGACTGGCTTAGCTCCTGGAGTAATGGATAAGTGATGCATGATTAATTGTGGATCAATCTTGGGCATATCTGCATATGACTAAGCAAAGTTGATTTTCTTTTCTTTAAAAAATTTGATAAACTCTGATCTTTCTTCCTCTATCAAAGATTCTACAAGGTGTATATTTTTGGCTGCTTCTATAGTACCAATGTTGATTGATTGAGTGGGCTCAACCAATATGGGTGATCGCTCATGATAATGCTCAGGAAGAGTGTCGAGTCTCCCATCTTTAGGTGCCTTAAAAAGGTTTTCACCCTCAGATGCGTCCTTTATTTTTACTTTTTTGTGATCTATTGCTGCCATTGACTGGTTTTTAGTTGTAGATCTTTTATTTTGTTCATTTTTGCGACTGAGAGACTTGGTACTCCCCTAATTGTAGATGTCGTTACCTTGTTCACTAGTAGAGTTTGTTTCTGGGTTAATGGTACACAAGTAATGGATAATAGATTCATCATTTGGGAAAATTGGTATATCATGAGTTTCAGTTTTGTCCCAGTCTATGAGGTCAGGAAAGACAAGTGGTAAGGAGTCATTAGATGGATCAAGTTCAGATGTTGTAAATGTTAGGATGCAGGTATCCTCATGGTTGGACTAGGTGTTAAAGAAGTTAAGGATTTCGTCGAGTTCTTCGATGGTATCATCTTCTGTATAGACTTGCTCATAATGTCACTACTCATTTTCCTTAGTGTCATAGATTTTTTGGGACCAAATTCAAGTGGTCTAGATTCTGTGTCATGTTCTTCTTGAGAGATGGGTGTATGACTGTCATTTGCACAAATATCTTTAGTAACATTAGAACAAATGCCCCATTCATATTCATTGGAATTAGTCTCAGAGGTATTATCCCAGATTCTGGCAGTGTTGTGGACTGGTATTTTGTAGGCTGAGAACAAGTCTTTGATGATTGCTACAAGTTTGATAGTTTTCTGTGATTCTGTGTCATATCCTGCTTCCACTCTTTGCATTTGTTCATATAGTTTCTCTCCATGAGGAGGAATGACGTTATCAGGAGGTGATTCCTCTTTTTTGGATATTGGTTCTTGAATATGATGTGCTTATGTAGTAGATGTTTCCTTCTTTTGTTTAATGGTCTTCTCTTGATGTTGCTTTCATTTGTGATATTCACATTCTTTGTGTATAGTCTCTGCTGACTCAAATAGTGTCTCCTACCAGGAGTCCTCTTTGTATTTCTTCTTTGCTTTCCACTGAGGTTTTTGGTATTTTCCTAGTGTCTTCCTTGGTGGTAGAATGTATTCATAGCCCAATCCTTTTTTGTCCTTACTTAATTGCGAAGGAGGATCTAATGGTTTTGTGATGCCTTCCTGACGTTTACCAATAGGTCCTTTGCCCTTGTATCCCATTTGTTGCATGATCAAGTAACCTTTTCCATATAGGTGTATTGGTATAGCTACCTCCACAATAGCCACTCTGTCTTCTTCCTCATCCTTTTACAACCAACTAAGGATGTCTTTCTCCTCTGATTCATATGCTAGAGTGCCTAGTTAAATAAATTTGCCATCAAACTTGGTGATGGGCTGGATTGCTTGATGTGTTGATGTTGTAGGTAATCCATGAGATTTAGGTGATGCTGGTAAGCTAGCCAAACACATGGGTTCCAAAGAGTATTCTCCCATGCCTTGTTATTTGATTTTCATTTTCTGCTTGAAATCCATAGAGTGATTTAGACTTATCTTGCTGAAGATCTGGGGTTGAGTAACTTTTTTTTTCTCTACTATGTAGAACCAAGCTATCTTGGACTGCCCCCATAGCATTACAATGTTGAAATGGATTATGATCTGCTGATATAGAAATCTCCTGCCCATTGTAGGGGAACTGTTGACTCTAAATTTTGCTTTGGGGATGAATAGTCTTATGGGAAATTTAGTGTTGGGGGACCGAATCGAGCAAAGAAACATTGAATGACCTCCGGGATTAAGAAGCCGACTCTTCCTTGGGTTTTAAGGAAAGGGAGAGGAAACAAATACTTTTTAAGAAAATGAGATGCTAAACACTTAGGTGATGCGCCATATCATTAATAGGAAATAAACCAATAGAAATCAAAGAATATTTGTGACTTCTGTAAGCATCTGAGCCAAAGACATAAACAAAACCACAACCAAATTTGATTGAAAACATAAGGGACACATTCATCATGCATTCACTAGATAACAAGTATAGAAAAACATAGTTTAATCAGCAAAGTCTTAGACAAAATATTCCCAAAGTTTGTCGGAATCTTCGACAACAATAGCACAGAAAACACTATAAATAGTAAGCCAAGAGAGACATCATAAAGGCCACAGACACAATCTAAATAATCTTCTTATAGCAAATCCCAAATAGTTTTTTAAGGCTAGAAACAAAAGAAAACTCCTATTTAGCAAATTAGACTATTCTTCTGCCTCCTTAAATCTTTCTTTTTTTGTGATAGAGAAATCCCTCTTTAAATATGCTACTACTCCTAAAAATAGCTCTCCTAAAAATCCAAAACTGACACAACCTCCTTGGAATAGAAAAACACGGTGTGTCACAACAGAGGCCACACCCAGCAAAACAAACCCTACAACTCAAACTTTTCCTTTAACGGCCTGGAGGTTACCCAGAATTGAAAAGATTTTGTTAGAAGCAAAAGGACTATGGAAAAGGGGACCGCTGCGAGGAACCACTTGCAAACTGCGCAAACGAGTGGGCCCACCCAGAAGAACAATAAATAAGCATTGTCATTTGTCACTCTCACACTGCTTCAAAAATGGGACACCAAAGAAGAACCGAGGGAGCAACGCCAGGCCACCAAGTGTCACACACGCTCATCCCTGTTGGCTAAAGAAAAACAACGATCACAACCGAGCCCACCAAGAAACTTACATCAGGGAAAATAAAGGTGAACATTTCTTGGCGACTATTAGGGGCATTTATGTCTGTGGAATAGAAGAACCCAAAATTACTAGTTCAAAAAGCAAACCTCAACCCACAACGGGGTGAAAAAGATCAAAAACCTACTTCAAGGGTAGCCACTCATCCTCTGAGAGCGTGACTTGTACTTCCAACTATTGAAAATATTGCTTCAGGCATATTACTTAATCCAGGGGCAGAGTTACAGGTCCATCTTGGACCTAGTTCAAGAGAGCAGAAAGCTGGGCTAGAGGTGTAAAGCGGAAAATCGCGGTTGAACCCTAGTTGTTCTCCCCTCTTCCAACTCCGAGGAGAGAGAAGGGAGGTTCGCTAGGATTCGATGGTTTTCACTTAGGGGAGAGACTTTACATTCAAAAGAGGGGTTGAAACTCATAAGATCCAATCCCACGCAATGCAAGATTGGATGCTAAATGAATTTCAAGGGTTAGGAAAGCAAGGCTACCCTCTTTTGTAAAGAATGTTGTTAAGGAAATTAAGCTAAACATGCATAGAAAGTCATAAAGATTCGCTTATAAACTGAGTTCGGGTTATAGGATGAAGCTGCAGACCTAGAATTAGCAGTAAAATGTCGATACGGCGCTGTCCTGCAAATTTGAGCAAAAGTTGTCAGGACGATGGCGCCCGGCGCCACGGTCCTCCGAAAAATCCACGAAACGAAGGGGGATCTGTTCGTCTCTGCACAAGGATTCCAGATCTTCAATTTCAGCCGCGTACCTGCAACCTACACACAGAAAAGCGAAGACGATTGGGGGGTTAGGGATTAGGGGTTTGCCTTTAGGTCAAACCCCGGTTTTGGAATTAACCAAGAAATGAGCAAGAGTTGTAAATGTAAATGACTGTAAAACAAGTACTAATACCTTGTTCTAAGGATGTTGGTATCCTTATGTGCGAAGGTTTAGATGTTGTATGTTGTATGTTGTAGCATGTAGTAAGTGATCTCCTCTTCAATGGTTGAATCCTTGACTTGAATGCAACACTTAGCCTTGAATGGAGACTTGAAATGATCAATTGTTTGAATGCTTGAACGCTTGAGTATAGTTTCCACGCCTTTTCCATCATCCCGAATGAAAGAGGAAAATGTAGTTTATATACTTGTCATTTAGGGCTGATAGACTGATTTTCCCGACCTTAGGCCGACCAGGGAAGTTTATTTCCAATTTGCAAACAAAAAGACCCGAGCCCCTTAGGAGACCGGGCCCAAAATAGGACCCAGGGACCAGGGCGCTGGGTGCTCTGGTCCTGAGGGACCAAGGCGCTGGGCGCTCTGGTCCCACCTCCCGAGGCAGCAGGGTGCAAGGAGGTTCAGGCCAGGGTGCTTGAAAAATGCAGTTTTTGGTGTCATGAGCAAGTTTCAGGGTCTCCATTCAGGTTGCATGTTGTGTCGCCATCGTGAAGACCGAAATGCAGTCGAAATTGCAAGTGTCGCAATTTTAGGACGCTACATTTAGCCCCCACTTTAGCGGGAGTATGTATGCTCATACTTCTGGTAAAGTACAAGGAAACAACATTGAAAGACTTTCACCACGTCAAGGAGGCAAGATACACCAAGCCCCCAGTGGACTAAGGATCTTACGACTTCGATTGACAAAGTAAAAGGGAAGATCACGAGGGAGAACCATGACTGTCAGTAGTAAGGTTCCCTCACTATGAGTCATGCAAGAAAGATATCAAAAAATTTCAAGGCAAAGCTAAATTTGTCAAGAAATTTTCAAGTATCTTGAAAAGATATGAACGGGATGTATGCCCCCCTACGTTAAAGCGATCGCACACACCTCATCGGGGGTGATTGCTTTAAGGTAGTGATACATATAAGAATGAGAAAGGAAAGGAGCACGTTATCACAAGGATTTAGCCCCCAAGTGTGAGATAAACCCAAGGATAATAGACACAAAACACAAAGCACAAGGTGACTTCGCTTTCCTCGGGGTCAGTATGCTGTATGATAAGTCATGTATATATATCATATGTATGTATGCATAATTGTTCTTCATTCCCCAATCAAGGAAGGTCACCTAGAAGAAGGGAACACATGTGTCTTTTGAGTCAACATGAGAGAGATCGAGAGATCTCAATGCTTTGCATCGTCCTCAAGTAGACAACACTAAGGACAACAAATAGAAGAATGAGAATAACATATAGAAGAAGTAACACAAGAGAGGAGGAGAGAATCTGCTATGCTAATGTAACTAGTCTAGCACGTCATCTACCCCCCGATCTTGCTGATCAATGTTTCGGGAAGGCAGGGAACACGCTAGAGGAGGAACATCCAACACAGCAGATGGAGCTATCACAAGATCCAAACAAGGGCTATGTTCATGTTCCGAGCCACCTTGTTCTTGTCTAGGAGCTAGGATAAGTGCTTTAGAAAATTCATTAGATAAATGGTTATCAACATCAACAAGTTCATATTCACTATTAGCAGCAAGAGGAATAACATTTTCATCTATATCATCATCAATATTTATAAAAATAGGATCTTTAACTCGCACAGGATCAAGATCATCATGCATCTTATGTTTAGGAGATTTAGGCTCAATGTCCGGCTAAGGAGAAAATGGAATAATGCTTGTTGAAGGTGTTTTTGGAGATTGCAAAGTTTGAGAAGCAGCTACCTGAGCTCTAAGACGACGCTTTCATCGGCGTTCACGTGCAGAACGATTTCGTCTAGTCTTAGTAGGAAGCGGAGAAGATTGAGGAGGAGGAATGTTCTCATCCTTAGCACTTGGGTGTTTAGGTTGTGGTCTCTTAGGCTGGATAATAGGAGAAGAAGAAGGTCTCTTCTCTCTATAAAAAGAAGGAGGAGGAACTGCTCCATACAAAGGAGGAATTTTTGGTTTAGGGAGAAGACCAAGTCCATCATGATGAAGAGGTATAGGTCTACTCTTAGGAAGTTTATTAGGTATAGACATAGTCACATCCATAGGGATGGGTTGGAAATCTTCTTGAGGAAAGACATTAGTTTTATCTTTCAAAGGAAGAACTTCCTTCTCAAGAACGATAGGAATGTCAAGTTTAGGTGTTCTAGGTTCACTTAGAGATAAGATCATATCTGTTTTCCACTTTTGATAAGATTTGAAAAGATGATCACTTCGCGGAGGAAGAGATTGGAATTGTTTAGGCCAAAAGTAATCTATAGGAACACTAGAAGTTCTTTCAGCTGGTTTAAAGAGACTATGATTGACAGTAACAACTTCACCATTATGGGGAAATTTCAAACACTTATGAATAGGAGAAGCAATAGCTTTCATGGAAGATAAACAAGGATAGCCAAGCTTCACACGAAATTGTTCGGAAGATGGAATAATAGCAAAGTTCACATCAAGGGATTTGTTATGGACTTCAATAGGCAATGTAATAGAACCAATTGCGGGAGAAGAAAATGTATCAAATAATTTCACAATCACATCTGTTTTGTCATAGATCACTTGATTCAATTGCAAAGTAAAAAGAAATTCTTCAGTAATAACATTAACCATGCACGAAGGATCAATAAGCACTCCACGACAAGGTGTATTCTTAACTTTTACAACTATGTATAAAGGACCATCAGGTGCCCTAATGGTTTCACTAGAATCAAATGTGATGGAAGGTTCTTTAGGGTTTTCTTGCTGCTCTACAAAGTTAATCACATTCGAAGCCATAGACACAAGACCATCAGATGAGAGAGAGGAATCATTAGCCTCAATCGCATTAGAGGTATGAGAAGTATGAGACGGTAATGGATCAGTGAAAATTTGAAGATTTTGGTTAGGAGGAGCTACAGATGTGTTGCCTTTATCATTCACTCCAGAAACAGAGATAGTATTATTATCAATCAAATCTTGAATTTTAACCTTTAAAGAAAAACATTTTTCAGTATCATGCCCAGACTGACGATGAAAATGACAAAAAGCTTTATGATCAAAATAAGGTGAAGTTATCTTTGTAGGATCAATTTGCCTTATAGGAGGAAGAGTAAGCACATTTTGTTCAAATAATTTATTCATAATACCATGCAATGATTCATTCAAAGGAGTATACTTTCTTTCTCTCTTGAAAAATTTAGAAATAGGAGGCACACCTGATGCTGCATTCACATTGTTGTTGATGATGTTTTCATTGAATTTGATGGAATCTCTGTTCGGTTTAAACTTTCCAAGTGGTTGTTGACTGCTATCACCCTTATCATTCGGAGCCATAGGATGTGATTGTTCCATTTGACTCACGGTCAGTTGATAATTGTGAAGAGTGGCACACAACTATTGGAAAGAAGTAAACTCAGAAAACAGAAGTTTGTCTCGAATATCTTTTTGCAAATTAGAAATAAAGATTCTTTGAATATCATTATCAGGCACTGGAAAAGAAATTTGAGCATACAAATGCTTATATCTACTAATGAAATCAGTCACTTTTTCTTTAACACCTTGTTTACAATGCATTAAATCAATCAAAGTAACTTTAGGACTTATATTGTTTTGAAATTGTTGAATGAAAGCATTTGCAAGTTGTTCGAAAGAAGTAATAGAATAAGAAGGCAACGAGCAATACCATTGTAGGGCTTTGTCTCTTAATGTTCTAGTGAACAGTTTTGCAAGCAACCTTTGGTCATAAGCAAAATCAGTACAAATTGTTTGAAAAGTCTTAACATGTGTTAGAGGATCTCCTTTACCATTATAAAGCTCCAAATGCGGGATTTCAACATGTTTAGGAGGAATAACTCGAACAATGTCAAGAGAAAGTGGGCTCACAACATCAAATGTAGGCACACTAAACTTAGATTGATTCATAGAGGCAATTTGTTGCTGTAAAGAAGAGAGTTTGTGCAAGATTGTTAATGGTCGCTTCAGTCGAAGAGTTCATATTGGATGTGTTAGATTGAGATGGAGGTGTTATGTTATTGAAAGAAGGTAGAGAGTAAGGTGGTGGGACCCTATGATAATTAGCCATAGGAGAGGATTGGATAGGAGGAACACTATAAGGAGGAATGGAATGGTTGAATGAATTGCCCCCTTGTGTCATGTTCATTTGCGGAGATATAATAGGGACACTCATTGAAGGAATGAATGAAGAAGTCGGATTGAATGAAGGAATAGGGTTAATTGAAGAAGAGGGATTGCCCCCATGACTAGTGATCACAGGGGGAATATCTTGTATAGAAGTAGCCATTATGTTTGATGTAAAGGTAGGTATACTAGCAATAGGAGTTGTCAAAGGAATGGAATGATTGACTTGTGTAGGAGGTTGTGTATAACCTAAAGATTCAGCACAACTCTTCATAGGCATTACATTCGAATCCACAATGTGTGCAATACCACGCAAAACATCAATTCCATTCTTATCACTTTGAAGCATGCATTTTAGACCCTCAATTAAAGGAAGAGCTTGACTATCGGGATACTCATGAGACATCCATTGGTGAAAATCATCAAATTGGTTATCCAATTTCAAAAGTTGTTCAATGGAAACTTCATGGGGAGCTTCTTCATCATTAGGAGGATTAGAGGAATTACCCATGTCCTCGTTAAAAAGGCTATTCAAATTAGGTTCCATCTCCTCAGTAGTTAAACCTCGGAAAGACTTAATTCTACGGCTTCATCTAACGGGAATAGTGTAAGTAGGGCTTATTGTTGTAAAACTCATGCACTAGAGAGAAAGAGAAAATTTTGGATTTAGAGGTAGCAATTTTCAGTAAAAACAGCCAATCTTCCAGATTTAAGCTGTTAAATGCAATCACAACAGTCTCCCGAAATTTTGAAAAAAATGTTCGGGACCGTGGCGCTCGGAGTGCAACACGGTCCTTGCAACTTTTTTTGAAATTTGCAGGGATGAAAGGTATGATGATTTTAGAGCTAATCTGAAAAAATTGAGGGATTTTACGATCTGTAGATAGGCCAAATTAAAGTTGCAATCTCAAAATTGAACCCTATCAAGATTGTCGAAAAATGCAAAATTTTGAATTTTGAAAAAGAGAGGGAAACTGAAATTTTGAATTTTATGATTTTAGAGGGAATGTCAACAGCAATGCAAATTTTGAAATTTAAAAATTGACTCAATTTCACGCAAAATTCAATTTTGAAAGCGGAAATCAAAGTTGTTGTAATTAAGCACTTAATTTCAAAAGTCACAAAATGCAAGAATTTGAATAAAGCACTGAAATTTCGAATGAATGTAAACACAATTTTCAGATTTATGACAGTAAGAATGCAATTTTGACACAGACTTTCAATTTCAATGATTTTTGAATGATTAGAAGCCTTAGACCAAGCAATCACAAGACCAACTTTGACTGTAATTTTGAAAGTGTTATAATTGACAAAATCAGCCAAAATTTTGGATTTTAGCAGGAAAATACAGCAAGATCTCGCTCCCGAAATTTTGGAAAAAATGTCGGGGACGATGGCGCTCGGAGTGCAACATGGTCCTCGCAACTTTTTTCCAAATTTTCAGGGATGAAGGATATTGTGATTTTATTACAGAATCCAAAGTTACAGCTAATTTGGAGATATTTTGATTGGTCAAATTGTCGGACAAAGGTTGAATTAAGAGGATTTCAAAAATTAGGGTTTTGACATTTAACCACTTAATTTTCAGAATTAAGCACAAATATGAATTGATAATTTGTAATAGAAGGGCAGATCTGAAACAAGCATTAACAATTAAATATTTCACAAGTTTAATTACTAAAAAGAAATTTTAGGGTTTTAATGCAATCACCTCTAAAATTTTGCAAAAGATCAAACATGGAAATGTAATCAATTTTTTCAGATCTAAGCAAGAAAAATCAGAAAGGATGTTCACGTCGGGTTCACCAAAATGTAAAGCGGAAAATCACAGTCGAACCCTAGTTGTTCTCCCCTCTTCCAACTCCGAGGAGAGAGAAGGGAGGTTCGCTAGGATTCGATGGTTTTCACTTGGGGGAGAGACTTTACATTCAAAAGAGGGGTTGAAACTCATAAGATCCAATCCCACGCAATGCAAGATTGGATGCTAAATGAATTTCAAGGGTTAGGAAAGCAAGGCTACCCTCTTTTGTAAAGGATGTTGTTAAGGAAATTAAGCTAAACATGCATAGAAAGTCATAAAGATTCGCTTATAAACTAAGTTCGGGTTATAGGATGAAGCTGCGGACCTGGAATTAGCAGTAAAATGTCGATACGGCACTGTCCTGCAAATTTGAGCAAAAGTTGTCAGGACGATGGCGCCCGGCGCCACGGTCCTCCGAAAAATCTGCGAAACGAAGGGGGATCTGTTCGTCTCTGCACAAGGATTCCAGATCTTCAATTTCAACCGCGTACCTGCAACCTACACACAGAAAAGCGAAGACGATTGGGGGGTTAGGGATTAGGGGTTTGCCTTTAGGTCAAACCCCGGTTTTGGAATTAACCAAGAAATGAGAAAGAGCTGTAAATGTAAATGACTGTAAAACAAGTACTAATACCTTGTTCTAAGGATGTTGGTATCCTTATGTGCGAAGGTTTAGATGTTGTATGTTGTATGTTGTAGCATGTAGTAAGTGATCTCCTCTTCAATGGTTGAATCCTTGACTTGAATGCAACACTTAGCCTTGAATGGAGACTTGAAATGATCAATTGCTTGAATGCTTGAACGCTTGAGTATAGTTTCCACGCCTTTTCCATCATCCTGAATGAAAGAGGAAAATGTAGTTTATATACTTGTCATTTAGGGCTGATAGACTGATTTTCCCGACCTTAGGCCGACCAGGGAAGTTTATTTCCAATTTGCAAACAAAAAGACCCGAGCCCCTTAGGAGACCGGGCCCAAAATAGGACCCAAGGACCAGGGCACTGGGCGCCATGGTCTTGGGGGGCACCCTGGTCCTGAGGGACCAGGGCGCTGGGCGCTCTGGTCCCACCTCCCGAGGCAGCAGAGTGCAAGGAGGTTTAGGCCAGGGTGCTTGAAAAATGCAGTTTTTCGTGTCATGAGAAAGTTTCAGGGTCTCCATTCAGGTTGCGTGTTGCGTCGCCATCGTGAAGACCGAAATGCAGTCGAAATTGAAAGTGTCGCAATTTTAGGACGCTACAAGAGGATGCAAAAGACCTTCCACTTCATTCACTAAAATAGGGCTTCCCAGCCATTTCAAAAAAACTCTGTCCTGTTGTAAAATCTCGATCTGCTACAATACTTGCTCAATCCGTAGCACAGAACCATCTGTAGGGAAAGGAGAAGGTAAGCCTAGAGAAACAAATTTCTTGACACGCCACTTAATGTTTGGTACTGAAAATTGCAAAGGTGCCAGAGCAGCTGACACTTGCATAATTATACTATGGCGATTTATGAAGACATTAGTCCTTTTGATCAATTGTCGATGATCTGCAATCCCTTTCTCCCTAAGCTCCTCCTCTAGAGTGGAATAAAGCAACTGAATAAGAGTCTAGGCTATTGGGAATTTTGGACTGATGATAAGCATAGAATTATTTATAAGGTGCCTAGCCTCATCATAGAGGGATTGCGCATTACTGAGAAATCATAACACTAGCTGCAAAGATGGGTAGAACTGCTTTACCTTTTCCCAATGAGAAACATACAACTCCGTCAGCATGATGGAGAAATTTGGGGCAATCCACTGAGGGAGTGGGATGCTCAGCAATCGAGATATCTCATTATCTTTCCCAATTGTTTCCTGTTGGAGCTGCTGGATTTTGTTTTGCTCAATAGCCACCTGATTTTCCAAAGCTAAGATTTTTGCTTCTCCGGTCTTGACGATCTGTTGCAACTGCAATGTATGATTTTGCTCCTACTCCAAAAGAGTCTCCAATTCTGAAACATGCTTACTAGATTGCTCGAGACTTGCTTCTTTTGCTTTTAGTTTAGCTTCAAAAGTCATCCTCTTATCCATCCACAACACTTAAGCTTCACTTAGTTGACGGGCATAACCTTCTTTGAGAAGGATTTCTTTGCGCAATTGCATCTGAACTTGGGTGACATCCCTGGAAGCGGCCTTCAGTCATTGTATCTTAGAATCTTTATCCTACGCTTCCTTTAGAGCTACATTTCTTGACACTTCCTAACCTTTTAGCTGAGAACCAAAGCTGTTAAGGGTTGATTGGAACTTTCTTTTTTCTGTGTTTGCTTGAGCTAGTAGGCTTTGCAGGTGATTGATCTCTGATACCTGAGCCTTATCTTCCTTCCTTTGCTAGGAAAGGGAATCGCGGAGGCTAGCATTTTCTACTTGGAGTTTTTCTAAATGATAGCTCTTCTTAATAAAGTCCATGGATACTGCTTTTGAAGTTTCTTCCATCATCCCAACCTTGTTGGATGTCGTGGCATTATGGAGACTAACGCCCATTGCTTATAACTCATAATCATCAGGCCTCATCTAGGATTCTAGCTTGTCAACCTTGGGAACTAGATTTGCAAAGTAAAGGCAATCTCTTTCCTCGTTGAAATGGGTCTGTAGGTGAGGATGAGCATGACGAGCACCTTCCTTCTCCTTCCTCTTATTTGCCTTATTCAAACCAACTATTTGATCATAAACAACCTGTTGCTAGAAACTATCCGGGTGATCGATGGCTTGACCTGCGAAAACTGCACCAGGAGGGACAGCAAAAGGGAAATACAAAAAAAGGGCAGCGAAGGAGGATTGGACCAGATGAGTCATTGCCAGCGGGTAAAATAATGGGATAAAAGGGGAATGCACTAAAGGGAAGGAACTGGTGGATGCCGCAGCCATATTCTGGGGGGAAAACTTTTCAAAACCTAGCCTACGCAACACAGGGACCGCTTCTGATTTGGGTGACTAAAAAGTTGTAGGTATGGGGGTTCCGACTGGGAGAAGAGTGGAAGTCTGTGCGAGCACATCTTGGGGATTAATCATCATGCCCATAGGGGCCAATGTAAGAGTAGTAGGGGTTGAGGTTTGCATGATAGGTGTGATAGCAGCTGCAAATACATCCGGATAATGGGAAGATCGAAAAAAGGGACGTACCTGATCGGTCGAAGGCTGCAGCGACTGAAGATCTGTTGATGCTGACATTGATGTATTAGGTGTAATCTCTTCTGATCCACTGAGGTATGGCTTCTTCTTTGGGGGGGCCTCAGAGGACTGTTTCTTAGACCTCCTCTTACTAGACTGTGAATGAGGTCTGCGAGTTGCACTTTCTAGAGAAGGAGGGATTCCTGGCTCTTGCCTTTCGGTATTTATAATCCCAACTTCCTGCTAGGCAGCCATCTCGGGAGATGAGTCCCCTCACGAGGAACTGTCACCTGTCTCATCATCAGATTTATTTACTTTACTCCATTCTTGCTCGAAACGCTCGTCTAGGGGTGCATTTTCGAGGCTAGTTCTAAGCTGATTCACTTCCTGACGATAGACCCAAAAATTTTCCCTTTTCTTTTTGGGCCAAGATAAAATTTTCATGCCTTCTAACATGCTTGAGGAATTGGCTTCATGGGGTTGACTCTTTGCACTAGGGAATAAAATTTTAACCACGAGGGGTGATCCAAAATAGGAAAATCATTAGGACCCACATATTTGCTTGGGTCATCAACCTAGGGGTTGGTACGTTCTGCCCATGAGTCTCGAGGCTCATGCCTCACAACATTTTTCCTTTTGCTCAAACAACCATCAGGGTCGTAACTCCATAGGTCGTCAATTACTACGAAACTCAGTTGCACCAGCTTTGAAGTTAGGGTTTCCTCAGCTACCTTTCTTTTTACCAGGGTAATTGGGTCGATGGCCTTGTTATCCTCTGTGATGGAAGTATCATGTTTCCCAGCTCCAATCACTTGCTTGACCCTTACTAGTTGTCTTCCCATTTCTAGAGCTAGGGTCCTGTCAGTCATGTGAGTAGGTAGCCAGAATGGCTCTTCAGAGAAACCATGCACGTGGATGAAAGAGAAATTCGGGCCCACGAACTAGTCGCAAGGAGGGCATTCATTCTGCATCTAGTTCATTTGGACTTGTGAGAAACAGGTGAGAGACTCATTGGGAATCACTCCAAAATCCTTGAGTACAAGAGCCAAGAACAAATAGGAAAACTCATAGGAGTCAAAAGAGGCCATCAATAGAGGCATCCAACAAGACATCGACAATACACTTCCCGTCTCATCAAAAGTGGACAAGCGCATGAACTATGGAAAAAAGGCTTCATTCTGATGCAGAAGTAGGTGCACCAATACTGAAGAGAACCTAAAACATCACAACTATTGGAACTCAGATAACTACTTGACCATGGCCTTAGCGATAGTTGTGGAGAAGTTGAAGTGAAAAGGTTCCCTTTGCTTCTTGCATTTGAAAGCTTATCATGGAAGCTATGATATTCCGATCACTATCATGACCACACAACCAAGCTTTGGTAGATGAAATATCTCTGAGGTCCTCTTGTTTCAAATCATTGTATGACAAAGGGAACTTTGGACGCCCTATTGATAAACTCTAGTTGAGGGCGTTCTAACAAAAAGTTAATGCATCTCTTCGGGTGCTCCAGAATTCCTCCATGGATCTCTCCAAGAAAACCTTAGTATTCTCCAAGATCAGGGAGCAGAGCATTTACCTAATGGCCTCTACAGATATGATCAGTTTCAAGTGCGAGCCGATGATAGAAAATGAGGTAGAATCAAAAGCCTCTGCACAGGCAGCTACGAGTTCAGGACAGTAGGGAACTGCGGGGACCAAAGATTGGGGAGCACCACTTTTCTAGAAACGCGTTGTGATGGAATGAGGGTCATTCCTATGATGCAACATCCTCGAACAAGCGGCCTCTCTAATATTTTTGGGTTTCTTTCATATTTCAGGCTCGTAGATGTTTTCTAAGGAATCCAGAACAACCGATGAGTTCCGGGTCGTCGCTTTCTTTTTGGCCTTTGTCTTTGGATAATCCTTCTTTGGTGGGATGGCATGAGAAGAGTAAGATAGTTCCTCAAAAATATCAACCTAGAAAACTCTAGGAGTGGCTTTCATGGACGAAGCCTCTAAATCCATCAAGACAGACAATCGGTCTTTCCTAGACTGCTATCAGACTGAAGATTGAGAATGGAAACTAGTGCATCGTGTTCTAACCTAACTCCTTGGCAATGAAATGAATAGATGACCAGGAGAAAATTTGAGCTTTTAAATGCATGACATGTCTTGTTTTTCATGAAAGCTAAGGCTCGGTTGACACGTGCACCAACTAGAATGTCGCTGTGATCAACTTCCACGAATGAGGGGAGTCGTCATTCCCACTTTCCCAAAAACTACTTGATTGTGTTGGCATTCCTCGGGAAAAATACCTTGGGCCAAATATTTCTTTAATCGAGAAGATCAGCTAAGGATAATGGTTGTGTGAGTTGAAACAGGATGGCGGAGCTGGCTCATTTAAGGGGGGCATTCCTAAAAGTACATATGGCTCTTTGTTTCCATCCATTCTTTTTTTGAAGTGACTGACTAGACGTTGATATCTTGGAAATAATCCCATTCACATGACGTGAATTAATAGAGGTGTGACAGAGACATTAAAATGGGGCAAGGGTGAGCTCAAGTTGCCAATTGCTTACCTGCCAAGATTTTTGCTATAAATATGTCTTTTTAGACATTTTTTCATCAAAATGTGAGCTATAATAGTGAAGTTTCAGAAGAAATGGATACTCCAGTTTGGCTCATTAGCAGAAGGGTGCAAGTCACTTTCCTAGGGAATATATTGGATCAGAGACTACAAGGGATGATGAGAAGGAAAAATCCATTAATAATTGCTGCCATCAAATGGGTACTTGGGGAAGATTTCATTGGCAATCCAGACCGATACCGGGTGAATATAGATATCTACTCACACTTCGTAGCTTCTCTACTGGACTATGGTCAATCTGGGCTATTGATAATGCAGCTGATGCAAGCCCTATTTCCTCTAGACTATCTGGGAGGCTTTGAAGATGTAGTTGCATATCATGTACCTTTCCTCGAAATTCCTGTGGCATCTGACTTAGAGTGCTTCCTCTTTTAGAATGAAGAAGTGAGGTGGCATCCACTTATCAATGGCTTGAAAACCATGTCACTATCCTCCCATAGGTACCGTGTTGAACTAGCTGCCGAGTTTCTTCTGCGAGTGCATATGATAGTCCCTATTTCAGAAGGCATGAAATGGTATACTAGTTTCAGGGACTATATCTTCCCAAGAGTCCTATTGCCTGATCAGCCTCCTAACTTGGTGGTTATATTCATCCATGGGGAGCCTAAGAGTTCTTCTGGTTCGAAATGACTAGGAGAAGAAGGGGACTCCGATACTGAAGAGGAAGATACTGAGACTAGCCTCTGAGTCCTTGGCAAAGCACAACTTGTGTTGGAGTTGATAGATGTAAACAAGATAGAGGCCAAGGGCATGCACTTATTGTAACAGTACGAGAAAGACTTAATATAATGATTTTGCTTTTTCTTTATCTAGTCTCTCTTTCTTTTTGGTTGCTGAGTTAAAAATAATTAAAATAAATACACACCACACATTATGCACATAATATACACTATTTACATGGAAAAGGGGAAGGACCCTCAATAATAAGGCTTAAGATGAAAACCGTTAATCGAGATGGAGAAGGAGTCTCCATTCATGTCCTTTAACTCAAAGGCATTGAAACCTTTACATCTTATGATATGGAAAGGACCCTCCCATAGGTAGTCGAACTTGGTGTGTTGACCTAGCTTTGTCATTCTCTCATTATACTTTAGAACAAGGTCTCCAAGGGTGAATATAACATCAAAGCTCTTTTTACTATCAAACCACCTTTTTACGACCTTTTGCCTATCCTGGAGAGCTATGAAGGCAGCCTCCCTTGCTTCCTCTAACTCCATAATCTCTGCTAGCCTTATAGCCATCGGGCCATTTTCGGCAATATCCATATATTTTAGCAACTGTAACACCGGGATTTCCAGTGACAGAGGAAAAAATGCATCTTTCCTATATACCAGCTTGTACGGGGAACTCTTGAGAATCTACTTGGGTGTTATGTGGTCAGCCCATAATGCACTCCTCGGGTGATGGTGCCATTCCCTCTTATATTCCGCACCTATCCTTTTGATAAGTCGAATCAAGTTCTTGTTAGTAGATTCCGCCAAATCGTTCCCTTGGGGGTAACAGTTAGAGGAGGTTTTGAGATAAATACCTCTGCTAAGAGAGAATTGTGTGATGTGCGAGCCAATGAATGCATGAGAGTTATCAGATATAACAGTTTTTGGGGGACTGTAATGGCAAGTTAGCTCTTCTAGGAAAGATAGCACCTCATTTTCAGATGAATTCCGTAGGGGAATGGCTTCGGACCATCTTACAAAATAGTCTATGGCGGTCAGGATCCATTTATGTCCGGCTGAGCTCAGGGGATTGATCATTCTGACAAAATCGAGTCCCCATTGAGAAAAAGGTTCTTCAACTGACACAAGCCTGAGCGGCATGGCCGCTTTCTTATCCCTCCCCATGTAATATTGGCATTCTTTACATCCTCTTACTAGAGTGTGTACATCTTTGAACATGGATGGCCAATAGTATCCAGCTTGAGTAATTTTGATCGCGGTTGTTGGGGCAGAGAAATGACCTCCCGAGGGGCCGTAGTGAAATTCTTGGAGAATTTTATCAGCTTGGCCTTGATCTACACATCGGAGTAGGACTCCGTCGAAATTTCTTTTGAAAAGAATTTCATTTATGAGGCGAAAACTGTTGTTTTGGTGTTGGTAGAATCTCCTCTTGGTCTAGGGGAGATTTTCGGGAAAGGTCCCTGTCTTCATGAAATTTTTCCTTTTTTCAATCCAATTTCCACTAGGGGTGTCAGGCATAAACATAACCGTCTCTTCTGGGATGGTTTCGAAAACACGAGATTCACCATCCTGCACTATATACTCACATAAACCTCTCCCGTGGACCAGCTTTGTGGGCCTGATGTCAACATCATATTCTAGGATCTTAGTGATCCAATTCGCTCTTTTTTCTATGATGTCGCCTTCCATAATGTATTCTCTTACTGTGGGGTGAGCTACATACACTGTGGTCTTGTTGCAGGCAATGAAATACCGAAATTTTTTCAATCCTTTTATGGTAGCTAAGGCTTGTTTTCCAAAAAATTTATAGTGGAGTTCATAATCTTTGAGAGTTTTTGAATGGAAGGTGATAGGGTGCTCTCCTCCTTTTTGGGTGTGTTTTTGAGTTAGGACCATGGCAATACTATGCTGACCGGAATAGACATACATTATGAAATCTTTCGACATGTCCGGATTAGATAATACTGGGACTGAATAGATGGCATGCTTTATTTGGTCGAAGGCATTTTTGGCTTCAGTAGTCCATTTGAAATGTACATCCTTCTTAAGCATGAGGGTGATAGGTCTTATTATCCCAGTGAAGTCAGAAATGAAATGACTGAACAAATTAACTTTTCCCAGAAATGTCTGCACTCCCTTTTTGTTGACCGGAAGGGGGAGCTCTTTGGTAGCCTTGACTCGGTCAGGGTCGATGGAGATGCCTTCTTTAGAAACTATATGTCCCAGCAACTTCTCTTGGGGAACCCTGAAAATATACTTTTTTGGGTTCAAGGAGATCCCAAATTCCAGACATTTTTACAAGACTAACTTGAGATGATCAAAATGATCCTCCTGGTGTTTAGAAAACATGGTTAGGTCATCTAAATATATTAAGATAATCTTATTTATTATCTCTTTGAAAGAAAGATCCATGGCCCTTTGGAAAGTGGCCCCAACATTTGACAAGCCGAAGGGCATCTTTTGATATGCAAACGTCCCCCACTTGGTGGTAAAAGTGGTCTTGTGTTGATCCTCCATTTTGACCCTTATTTGATTGTATCCTGAGAAACCATCAAGCATAGAAAACATTTCTGATCCAACTATAGTGCTTAATAATTGCTCCATTGACGGCAAGGGATAATGATCCTTGAGTGATGCTTGATTCAAGTCCCGGAAGTCCACACAGAGCCGAATGTCCCCATTCTTTTTCCTCATAGGGACCAGATTGGATACCCATGTACTGTGTTTTATAGGATAAATAATCCTTGACTCGATCAATTTCTTCAACTCCTAAGCCATGAGGGATTCGATCTTAGGATTAACAAGTCTCTATTTTTGTCAGACTGGCTTAGCTTCATTTATGAGTTTGATGGTACGCTAAATGACGCTGGGATTGTAACCTTTTAGATCATCATAAGACCAAGTCATGACGCCTTCATATTCATCACAGTATCGAGCCAACTTCACCTTGTCTTCAGCAGAAATGCCTTTGCCCACTTTGAGGATTCTCCCACGTCCCACTGACATTTCAACGTAATCTCCTTTGTCTGCTATGAGCTTTCGCTTATCCTTCTTAACATCCTCATGATCAAACAAATTCTCCAAGGTGATCAGACCGTTGGGGAGCTTGTTGGATTTTAGCTGGATAATCTGGTCTCTGTAAGCCTCTTTAATCCTAGGTTGCAGGTGATCAGCAAATTCTCTCGAGCTTTAGATAAATAGAGAAATCTGCTCATCACTTTCAAATACCTACCAATATATATTATTATCAAGAATAGCTAGACGGACCACCATATTGACTGCTGAATTACTGGCCAAGAGGTCTACAACTGGATCAAAATGAGCCCCTATGGTTTCCATGTGATTAGCTTCGGTATTTAGTGTCCGGGGAATGCTGGTGATATTGAAAGCATCAAAACTTTCTATTAAATCCCAAACTTTGGAGCAGTAGGATCTCATATGGACGTGTTTGGCACTGGATATCCCTCGGACTTGATGTACTACTAATTTGGAATCACCAAAAACTTTAAGCTTCTTGATGCCCATTTTTTCTGCCATGTTCAGGCCTTGAATTAGCCCTTCATACTCTGCTTCATTATTTGAACATGCAAACTGTAACTGAAAAGACCTTCGGATCAGATTGCCCATCAGAGGGGTGAGACAAACTCCAGCCCCAGAGCCCATTTTGCATTTGGCACCATCAAGGTGTAGGGTCCATAGTGTCAAAGATAGCTGCTCTTTGGAGAAAGGATCTTTGGTAAGTTCTGGGATTAGCTGATCTTCTTCAAAAATGCAATAAGTTCCTAGGCCAGTGGCATGATAATTAGAGAAGGGATCAGAGTTTATGAACTCATTTAGGAAGGCTTCTTGTTCGGGCAAGATTTCCCCAGTCACTTCTTCATCTTCTAACAGTTCTACCACCTTTTGCTCATCATGGGTTATAGAGGTGTGAGTAGGCTCGAAATTAATCAAGGCTTGGTCAGCTATATGCTCAGCGTGAAGAGGTTCTAAAAGGATCTTCATCTTAGCACCATGTTGGGTATGGAGAATCAGGTGGGACCAATCTAGGGACATATACCCTCCTATTTTAGTGGTGAAGTCTCAGGACAAACGGAGCCCAAAGATAGGAGGGATGTCATTGACCACTACTTCTTGGGATACTGTTATACTTGGACATGCAAATAAGGTCAAAGGGAGGCTTTTGATGAGACCTATCGTCTGGAATTTATTCCTGTCGAGCTGCATTACCCCTTTACTTAAAGGGTCATACTTGATGTTTAATACTTCAGCAATCTGCTTAGGAATGACCGTGGTGCTAGCATCGGAGTCTATCATGGAGATAGGCAAAAGTTTGTTTCCAACTATCAGGGTAAGGTAAAAAGGATTTGGCTTAGGTTTACCTTCTCCTAGTGTAGTGGAGGGTGAGCCTTCATTTGTCAAAGCAGTAGGGGAGCATGCCTTGTTAACTGCTGAGTGGCGATCCATTCCATTCATCTGAGAGGGTGGTGGAGCTACCGCAACTATATCCTTTTGATCATGGGACAATGCCTCCCTTAGCTGGCTTTTCTGCTCTGGTATACTCAGGAGGTCCCAGAGAGAGACATGGGCTGGAGCTTTCTTCAACTGATCTACTACATCCAACGCTGGGGGCGTGGAAACTCTAGGCTCTTTCGGTTTGTAAGGGATGAATTCCTTCCTAGGATAGGCAGAAATGATGACTGGTGGTTTCGGAGGTTTATTTATGGGTATTGACTTTATATTACTGGCATCCTCCCCAGTCAAATGCCTTTTAGAGCAAAGGTTGTAGTCTAAATGTACCATAGGGGTCCCATTTTTTGAAGTCCTTTCCTCAATAGTTAGTACTATATCATCATCTTCCATCCATGAAAAAAGTGCATGATCAAGGGCAATTTCTGCTTCTTGTTGTAATGACATTCCTTGCATCTGAGCAACAAAAGCCACATTATCCATGCCCAGGGATGTATATGTAGATTCATCTGGTATTATTCCTAAGTTCCTTTGTTCCACAACCTTTTGTTGCAGATTACCCCTTGGGCAATTCTTCAGGGTGTGAGCATTGTTGCATGGAAAACACCAAGAATTGGCATCATCTGCTAAATTATTCTAACCCACAGTCAATTCTCTACCACCATTTGGGTGGATGGCCTGTAATGGATTAGGGATGGGGACTATTTGGCCATTCAGCAGGGGATTTTTCTCAGCCCGATAATTAAGATGTTGATAGGGGGGTTGGTTTCCTTAGAAATTTTGCTGAAAAGGAGGTTTGGTAGGAGAGACCTGGGCCCTTTTTAGATTGACGATTTTATTAGAGAAAGATCTTAAGAGATTTTTCATATCATTGACCTTAGTAGCCAAAGAGGTGAAATGGACAGTATTTTGAGGAGTGGGGAATGAATACATAGATTGTGGGGCAGAAGTGCTCAGGGTGGCTTCCTCCATTAATTGGGTAGACATTTCGAGGAATACTGGCATTGTAGGGTGAGGTGTGAGCTTTCCAGCGTCGATAAGGTTATTTTCAGCTTGAATCGCTAAGTCGAAAGCTTGTGGAAGAGTGTTATCCCCTAAGGATTGGATCATTACTGATATATCAGATTTGAAATCTTTTAGATAAAATACAAAGGCCATATCTACCGAGGGGCGGATGGACAATGGTATCCTTTGCCAGGTTCGTTGGAATCTTAGGTTGAAATCAGTTAAGGCATGGGAGCTCTTTTGATCATAATGAGTTGGTGCATGAGGGATGATCTGTCAGCTTTATCTAAGAATCTCTGAAAGAAGCAATCTCCCTACTGATCCCAGTCCCCTATGGTACTAGGGCCTAGAGATCTAGACCAGTCCAGAGCTTTTCCTTTGAAAGAAGCTATGAGCAACTACAAAGCCACATTCTACTCGGTGATGCCATGTATAGTACAAATAGTAGCTACATCCTGCAGATGTTCTCCAGGGGTTTTGTGACATTCTCCCATGAATTTGGGAATAGCTTTCAGCGTAGCTACCGGAATGGCTCCCCAAACTACGGGTGGAACTGGAGGGATGAGAGGGCTACCATTGTCCTAGGTCACAAAATTTTAGGGGGGAATTTGGGCCATTGTAGGGTATATGATGGTGGGGGAACCCTATGGAAGTGAAATAGAGGTAGAATGGACAGTCACCAATGGAGGAAAAAGAAGATGAGGGTTTAGGGCCGTTTGACTCCTGGTGACGAGCCTATGACTCATAAACTAGTTGGGATGCATTTTTTTTTGTTTCAAAGGTTCGAGTCCCACCGAGCGTGCCAAAAAAAGAACTGTTGACTCTAAATTTTGCTTTGGGGATGAACAACTTTATGGGAAATTCAGTGTTGGGGGACCGACTTGCGCAAAGAAACACTGAATGACCTTCGGGATTAAGAAGCCAACTCTTCCTTAGATTTTAAGGTAAGGGAGAGGAAACAAATACTTTTAAAGAAAATGAGATGCTAAACACTTAGGCGATGCACCATATCACTAATAGGAAATGAACCAACAAAAATCAAAGAATATTTGCAACTTCTATAAGCATCTGAGCCAAAGACATAATCAAAACCACAACCAAATTTGCTTGAAAACATAAGGGACACATTCATCACGCATTCACTAGATAACAAGTATAGAAAAACATAGTTTAATCAGTGAAGTCTTAGACAAAATATTCCCAAAGTTTGTCAGAATCTTCAACAACAATAGCACAGAAAACACTATAAATAGTAAGCCAAGAGAGACATCATAAAGGCCACAGGCACAATCTAAATAATCTTCTTATAGCAAATCCCAAATAGTTTTTTAAGGATGGAAACGAAAGAAAACTCTTACTCAACAAATTAGACTATTCTTCTGCCTCCTTAAAATCTCTTTCTTTTTTTGCGACAAAGAAATCCCTCTTTAAATATGCTACTACTCCTAAAAATAGCTCTCCTAAAAATCCAAAACTGGCACAACCTCCTTGGAATAGAAAAACACGATGTGTCAGAATAGAGGCCGCACCCAGCAAAACAAACCCTACAACTCAAACTTTTCCTTTAACGACCTGGAGGTTACCCAAAATTGAAAAGATTATGTGATAAGCGAAAGGACTGCGGAAAAGGGGACCACTGCGAGGAACCACTTGCAAACTGCGCAAATGAGTGGGCCCACCTAGAAGAACAATAAATAAGCATTGCCATTTGTCACTCTTGCGCTACTTCAAAAATGGGACACCAAAGAAGAACCGAGGGAGCAATGCTGGGCCACCAAGTGTCACGCACGCTCATCCCTGCTAGCTAAAGAAAAACAATGATCACAACCGGGCCCGCCAAGAAACTTACATCGGGGAAAATAAAGGTGAACAAGAACTTAACACACTAAGGATAAGTAGAAGGTACTACTTGCATTTCATGTATCCAAGGTTGACCCAATAAGATATTGTATGTGAGGTCTATGTCTAAGACTTGGCACATAGTGTCCTTTTGTATTGGTCCTACTTGACTTGGCAACATTACTATTCCTTTGGATGATCTCTCTTCGTCATCATATGCTTTGATAGTGATATTTTTGTGTGGATCAATAGATTGCTCAGAGAATCCTAATGCACGGATAAGTTTCAAGGTATAGATATTGAGTCCAGCTCCTCCATCTATTAATACTCTTCTGACTCGATGCTTGTAGACCAAGACTTCAATGTGGAGTGAAGTATTGTGTGGATGGCTCAATGAGATATTATCATGCTTAGAAAAAGTGAGGTTATGAGGCTATATCATATGAGCTACTATGGCTTGGAATTTGTTAGCATCCAGATCTTGAGGTACATTTGTTTCCAATAATGCTTGTTCCAAGATGTCTTTGTGTTTTGGAAAAAGTTTCAGCAACTCTAGTATAGATATTTGAGTAGGATTTTTGTGCAATTGACTGACTAGATCATATTAAATTTTGGGTATGGTGTTTCCTATTGACATATGCCCCTTCAAGACATATTTTTGAGCTCTGGTTGTTACATTAACGGATTCATGTTCACGCTTGTCCTTGATTGTGATAACATTGACTTCATTGTCCTCAGCTAATATATGATTGATTGTGTTATTGTATATGTGATTGATATGAGCTCCACTTGTATCATTTGAGGTTGAAGCTCCATCCTTGTTGTAGTTTGGAAGAGGATTCTTAAAGGCTCCATGGTCACCATTTGTCTTGAGACCATCGACTGTTAAATTGCCTCTATCAATCATGTCTTGAACAATGTTTTTTAGTCTCATGCAATCATTTATTTGATGACCTTTGTTGCGATGAAAATCACAAAAGTGTGAGTCATTCCACCAGGGTGGTTTGATTTGTGGTTCAAAGTTGTTGATCGCTGGTAAGGAGATAATTTTTGTTTGCTAGGATTTCTCTGAATGCTGACTCCAGTGATTGCCCTAGTGGTGTGTAAATGCATTTTTGAAAGTTGTTTGCGTTACCTTGTGAGTTTGGATTAGGTCCTCAATTGGTATTATTTCTTTGGGTATTATTAGCATTGTTTGTGTTGAGTTGATCTTGATTGGTATTTGGTGGATAAGTGTTAGTACCTTGGTTAGCACCTTTGGGATTCTTTGTAGCTTGAGGATTACCTGATAACGCTAGCATGGGTTGCTTGGATTTTGGATCATTTGATTCATTTCCTCCTTCATTTCTAGTGTTTTTGTTTCTGGTCTAGAATCTGGATTTGTCTAAGCTATTGTTGTTCTAGTTGTTGTAATTGGATTAATTTGTCCCTTCTTTGAAGAATTTTAATGTTCGTTTCTTGACACATGCTTCTTCTACTTAGATGCCATTTTCAATTAATTTGGCAAAAGATGGTATGCATTAAAATTTGAGTATGTAACTCATCTCACTATTCAAGTTGTCGATGAAAATCTCCATCTTTTCCTTTTCAAGTACATCTCGAGGATATCTCAAAACCATACACCACCAACATTGAAGGAATACCATGAACGTTTCATTGTTTTTCTATTTGGTGTTACAAACTTCTAACATGGTGATAGCATGTTGAGTGTTATAGGAATATTGAGTTATGAATTTTTTGACTAGTTCATGGAATGATATGATAGGAGGTGTGATTTTGGATAACCATTCCATTGTTTGTCCTCCCAAGATTCTTGGGAATAACCTCATCAAATAGGTGTCATCATGGGCGAATTCAAGACTCATGGTACAAAATTCCCGAACATGATCATGGGGATCATTTTTCCCATCATATTTGTCAACTTAGGGAATATCTGAGTTTGGGGGAAAAGGCACCATGTTTAATGGTCTGTCAAATGGATAAGGACAAATTTTAGTTAAGGAGTACCATACTGTTGTCCCTTGTTGCATGTCTTGCATTTGTCTTTGTAACATTTGCATTTTTTGAGTGAGAGAAATCAAAGGTGCATTATTTTGTCGAGGGAAGGGTTCTTCCCTTGTATTAGTTCTAAGCTGAAATGGTGTGTGGAATGGTATGTTTTTCTCGGGGATTTTTTTCTCAGGGATATCTTGCTCAGGGATATTTTGCTTGGGAAAGTTTTGTTCTGGTAGATTTTTCTCATGTATGTTTTGTTTAGGTTCATGGGCTTCTTCCTCTCTTTGTCATTCTTGACAATCATAATGTCGAGACCTTGTTCTAAAAATGTCAGTGTCAAAGTCTTCAGGAATTTTAACTCCTTTGCTTGTGAGCATGAGTAGATATTTTTCCTTATCATTTTCCATGAGTCTTTCCACAAGTTTTTGAAATGAAGTGCTTTCTTGACATTCTTGGAGGAGTTCCTCAGAAATTTTCATGTCCTCTAGATTTGGACACTCGAAAAGATTTGATAATATTCGATTCATACTAGATTCTGGTTGCATTTCACTTTGTTTGTTTTGTTTAGAGCGAGTAATAATAGGCATCTAATAAAAGCTTTCTAAGACAAAAGGAACAAACTCCTCTTCGATGTTTTGTTCAAGGGTTGGTGGTTCAAATCGGGGTATGTTGTAAGTGATGCACTCTTCAGGAAAGAAGGCTAGATTGATCTTTCCTCCATGATTCAGGTGTTGACTGAATGCTGACTTTTGACAGAATGCTTTACTCCTCAATGGTTCCTTGTCAAATTCATTTGTTTTGTCTTCAAGATACAAGCACATATGATGAAGGAATGTTCGATGAGATTTGAAGAGTTGGTGATTGATGTATAAAAATTTATTCCATTTGGCAAGTTTCAAAGAACTAGGTTGTTGTTTCATCAACTTAGTGTTATAATAAATACTCTTTCTTCTCAAAATATGAGGATTAGTCATGCACAAGAAATCAATGGTTTCCTTTGATTTGTTTTGGATTCAGTTTAGCTTGTTTTTGAAACTCAAGTTTTACTTTATCCAAATGAAGGTTTAGATGCCCCCTCACAACAAAGCATGTCAAATGATATGGAATATGAGATTTCCCGATATGGAAACTCAATTTGACAACTTGGAGTTTTAAAACAAGTGTCTTTTGGGATAGAAATCCGTTTGATTGAAGGACCTATTTGATACTTGTGATGAGGTTTCCTGATTTTGATAGGAGAGATGTGTTATCTTGCAACTAGTTTTCAGATTTTGCACAACTTTGTTTGATGGAAAACTTGTTTTGAGAATAGTTTTTTGATACCCAGTTTTGATTTTCTATTTGATGAAGTTCAGGCTGAGGAAGGAAAGCTCCCGAAATTGTTTTCAAATTTTTCAAAAATGACGTTTGTTTTGCCCCATGTTTTCCTGGTTTTTTCTATGCGCTAAGACAAAGACACAATGTTCTACAGAAAGTCCTTAATGTGCTACAGAAAAGACCCTACGTGCTATGCTACCCCTTGTGATGTGCTAACTGGTTTGCTTTGATTTTATCTTGGTTCAAAAGGTTATGCGCTAATATGGGCCATCAATGCGCTAACTGTTAATCTCTGCGTGCTAAAGTTTGATCTCAATGTGCTAAGTTGATGCTTTAATGCACCAGACTATTTTCAAAAGGCGTTACTTTAAACGGCCAGTTTTGGATTTTTATGAAGCTCTAATGTTAAAACTTAATGCTCTAAGGTGAAGGTTGAATGCACTAAAAGATGGTTTCTACACACTAAGAGGTTTCTCTTACGCGCTAAACGACCCTGATAGTTTGACTTGGTTATATTTCTACAAATTTTGGAACTTAGTTTTTAGTTTTCAATGATGATAGATGATTTTTTGAAGTAATAAATGAAGACACAGCACTAAAGAGACAACCATTTTTCTTAATCTAAGCAATGAGTGTATGTTCTGTGAGGATGTGCTCAAATCCTCAATGTTTTGATAGGTTTAGATAAAACATGCACTTCAGTCAAACTGTTTATTCAAGGGTCATAAGAAATATCATAGCCCACTAGTCTCCATACTCCATTAGCTCAAACAACCATGTCACTCCCTACGGGGCACCCATTTTTTTGCCTTTTGCTAGAAATTAACCCAAAGTGAATTGCTTCACAATTGAGTAGTTATCTTGAGAGATATATGGTGAGCGATCTTGAGGGTGGATTCTTCCCCACCCTTGCACTATGATATTACAAATGTCTGGATACTGAATCGGCTCAAGGCTTCTATGCTAAAGTTTGTAATCAGGCTTCCTATTCGGTTGTCAATGATAAACTCCCTCAGGAGGCTTCACAACCTTTAGAACAAAGGATTTACATATCTCAAGGATACTAGGGGAAGGCTAATCATTGGATGCAACCATTGAAAAGGAGTTTCGTCACTTTTCACTTTGATTATAGTGGGTTGGAACACTTGGCTTCAAAGTGGTTTTCCACTTAGGTCATTCCCTTCACATTGGTCAAAAATGGCTTTAAGAGTTTTTCAACCCCTCAAGAAGGTAGGCATACTAAAGGATTTAATGCAATATCATTGAAAGTGTAAGAGTGGTTTGGTTTGTTGATCACCTAGTTAAGGGGAGAGCATATTCCTTCCACTTTCGAGACAAAGAAAACAAGGTTCTTTTATCTTTCAAGACAATGATTTACTAAAATCTATATGGAGATGTTTCTCCATGAAAACATGGTGTTTATTTTATCCTTTTAAGGAAATGATTTTCTGATCTATGAAAAAGAACTGGACAACAAAGTAAATTCAATGTTTGGTCAACAAAAGAAATCGATCAAAACGGGAAGATCTTCCCTCTTTAGTTGCAAATGATTTTGGACATGTGTGATTCTTTTACTTTGCAAAAATTTGAAGTGGATCCTTCTATGCACCAATGGATGGTGAAGTTCTTTTTAAACACCTTTGTTTGCAAAAAATGGAAAAATTGCTTTGTTCTTTTTAGAGCCCAATTGAAAAAATTTCTCCTAGAAAAGCAAGAAAAGATTGTTTTTGTGGTTCTTTTCATAGCCCAAATAAGGTGAGTTCAATTTTATTTAACAAGAATTAAAAAGACTCTAAATTCTAACTTAAATAATTTAGTTAAAAATTAAACTATTTATAATTCTAAAAATAACACTAAGCTCCTCCCTGCAATAAGATGTCAGAAATTCTGCAAAATACCGATTTAAAATAGTTAGATAGTTTTTTACTCTTGTGGACTTCCACAAGTCTAAGTTTTATCTCAGTTACAATTTAATTCTTGTTTTCTATCTGTGATGCACTATAGAAAGGATTGTAAGTGCTACAAGATGACTAGGATGCATTATCGGATAGACCTGATGCACTGAACTATTTTCGAAATGCGCTTCTTTGTTGTTTTCCCATGCCGAGACCTACAGGAAAATGTTAGTAAAGTTGATGCACTAAGTGATGGTCTGCACACACTAGGGAATGAGTCCCATGAGCTAAATAGTGAGTCAGATGCACTGGATGATTAACCAGATGCATTAAGGGATGCTCCCCACACGCTGATTCCTGTTTCCCGCATACCTACAAAAGTGATTATATTTTAAAACCAATTTGATTAATGGGGTAGAGCCTCATGGTGGGCGCTAGAAATGTGTGCGGGAAAAGTGGGTCAATGAAACTTAAAATGTGAAAAATGTGTTCAAAGAGACTTGTCCACACACCCAAGGACTTCTTGGTGCAAGTTATGGAGTCATGAAGAATGACTCAACTTCGCAAGGTAGGTTCCATGGTTCTCTATCTCACAAGGTCCCTCAAGCCAATGCCTTTGCTCTCAGATCACTGAGAAAAGTGACTTAGGGATGACGAATGCAAGAACGAGGGATGCTTTAGATTGATTTTAGCATGAAATGCATCTTATCTATGCATGATTTTACAAATGAAGTAAACTAGATTTATAAGATGACAAGGTTAGTAGCAATACTATCCTAACATGATATACTAGTTAATGATTAAAGCTAATGATAAAGGAAATACTCTAAAATGCTTATTAGATTAATTCCTATTACAAAGAGAATCTAGATGTATTGATAAATTTGAGCATAAATGAGATACTAAAAGCTTTCATGGATCCTTAAAATGGAGTAATGAGAGCTCTATTTATAGTGAAAATAGGGCAATGGATGGTCAAGATTGAAGGAGTTAATCAAGGGTCAGGATTGAAAGTTATCAATCCATGTTTACAATTTTCACCAATGAAATGGTGACAATTGTCAACATAAGACTGTTTGAGAGGAGATGAAAGAAGCATTAAATGCTTGAGAAGACCTCATTGTTACCTTAGAATTTAAGGGTTAGGGCTAGGTTAGGGTTATCCAATGGATAAAGCTTTTACCCAAAGGGTAAACTCTTGTGCAAAGGTTAAAGGGGTAACCATGGTCAAAGCAATGAATGCTTGATGAGATCCCTGGGTTAGATGAGGGTTAAGTTAGGCAAAAAGTCTCTAACCATGCCACTAAGGGTTAGTTAACCATTAATGGTTTGAAGACTTTGAGGACAAATTTGTAAGAGTCCTTCCAAATTTGGGGGTATTCAACAAGTTAGCTTGTTGAACCATAAAGGCTTTAATGCCTTTTGAAGACTTTACTCCAAATTTTAGAAGCGGCCTCCTCAAATTTAGGAAAAGGGGATAATGAATGGGTTTGGGTTAATTGATTAGGATTAGATGGATTCTAGAAGAAATTAGGAATAGGGTTAGGATGCAAGTGGGAGATGTAGGAAAATGAAAGTGGATGAGGGATAATAGGATTAATTAAAATAAATTGCTTTATTTCAATTTGGTTACAAATTGAGGATTTAAATAAATTGGATTTATTTAATTGGGGTAAACTATTTAATTAAATGCCAATTTAATCAAAAAGCATAGAAAAGTGATTTAATTAAATAAAGTGCTTTATTCAATTAAATGATGCAAAGGGCTTGTGAATTTAAATAAATAAATTGAATAATTTATTTAATTAAATAGAATAATGTGGGCAATTTAATTAAATTAGTTTTAACTAAATAGAGGAATGAACATTAAATATTCATTTAGGAATATGGTCATTTTTATATGTCTACAATAAGACTAATACTGACAATGTTTATTATGTTGAAGGATTGAAGCATAATCTTTTGACTGTAGGTCAGATGGTGTATAGAGGATATCATTTGCAATTTAAAGATGGAAAATGCAAGATTATCAATAGATCTAGATTGGAGATTGCATCTAGAACTCAGACCAAAGGAAACATCTTTCATCTGAACTTCGGTGAGAAGGTTTTATTGATTGCTCAGATTGATGAAAGTTGGTTATGGCATAAGAGGATGTGTCATGTAAACTTTGATTGCATAGTCAAGATCAATTCAACACAATCTGCCAGACATTTGCCCAAGATTGTTAAACCTCATAATCTGGTATGTAGAGAATGTCAAATGGGTAAGCAAGTTAGAACTTCATTCAGAAGCATACATGATAGATCTAATGAAACTCTTGATCTTATTCATATTGATCTATGTGGACTAGCAAGGACTAAAATTTTTCAAGATGATAGATACTTTACCTTGCTTATTGATGAGTTCAACAACTTTTGTGAGAAGCATGGAATCAGAAGACAATTTTCTGCACCTAGAACCCCACAATAGAATATAATAGTGGAAAGGAAGATCAAAACTATCTTAGATGTTGCAAGAAAAATGATGATGGAAGTCAGATTGCCTAATATCTTTTGGAGAGAAGTTGTTAATACTGCGGTATACACTTTCAACAAAGTACACATAAAAGGTGATACCGATAAGACTCCTTATGAATTATGGTTTGGTCATACTCCTACTATTAGATATTTCAGAATTTTTGGAAGTAAATGCTATATTAGAAGAGATGATGCATTAGGAAAATTTGACCCTAGAAGTGATGAAGGTATATTTTTGGGTTATTCCACTATAAGAAACACATATAGATGTTATAACAAAAGATTGAATAGGATAATGGAAAGCATAAATGTCAAGGTGGATGAGAAAGATAACAATCAAATTAGATCATATGACTATGGACCGAAAGATGAATTTGTCATATCAGAACCGATAGTACAAGAATTTGTTCAAAGCATAGATCCAATTGCTCTGGTAACATCAAAAAATTCCACTATGACTGATGAAGGGCAGAAAGAATCAGAAAGTCAAGACAATATGAAAACTCCTAGGCATGTGAAGTCGAATCATTATGAAGATCAGGTCATTGGAGATAAAAGGAAAGGTGTGATGACTAGAAGGAGGTTAGTTGCTGAAGAGGTATGTTTAATTTCTCAAATTGAACCAAAATCTTTTATTGAAGCAAGTAAAGATGAGAATTGGGTGAAAGAAATGGAAGAGGAACTAGATCAAATAGAAAAGAATAAGACTTGGGAATTGGTTCCTAGACCTAAAGATAAAAATATTATTGGAACTAAATGGGTTTTTCAGGAATAAATTAAACGAGGAAGGTCAGGTTGTGAGAAATAAAGCTAGACTAGTTTGCAAAGGGTACTCACAAGAAGGAGTGTATTATGATGAAACTTATGCTTCAGTTGCAAGAATTGAAGAGGTAAGACTATTTCTTTCCTATGTTGGACACAAGAACTACAAAGTATATCAGATGGATGTCAAATGTGCATTTCTAAATGGAGATCTTGAAGAGGAAGTCTACATTGAGCATTCTAATGGATTTTCTTTATTAGAGGACAATGCCATGGTTTGCATATTGAAGAAAGCTTTATATGGATTGAAACAAGCCCCTAGAGCATGGTATGCTAGATTAGATAAATATCTTTCAAAGCTCAGTTTTAGCAAAGGTAATACTAATAGTAACTTATATGATAAGATTGAGAATGGTGACATACTAATCATTGAAGTATTTATGGATGATATCATTTTTTGTGGAGAAGAAAGTTTATGCATGCAATTTGCTAATCATATGAAGAATGAATTTGAAATGTCTATGATTGGTGAGATGAAAATTTTCTTAGGTTTGCAGATTACTCAGATTGATAAAGGTATTTTCATTTGTCAAACTAAATAAGTGAGGGAATTGTTTAATAAATTCGGACTTGATAATTCTAAACTTGTCGATACTCCTATGAGAACTGGTTGCAAATTATCAAAGGATGATGAAACTCCTAGAATAAATCCATGTAGATACAAATCAATGATTGGTGGATTGTTGCACTTAACTCAGACTAGACCTGATATAATGAATGTTGTTTGTATTGCTTCTAGATTTCAGTAAAATCCTAGAGAAACTCATGCTATTGTTGTTAAAAGGATATTCAGATATTTGGTAGGTACAACAGATTATGGGTTATGGTATCCAAATGATGATAAATTCAGACTATGTTCCTATATAGACTCTGATTGGGCAAGAGATGTGGATGATCAGAAGAGCACTATAGGTGGTGCATTGTTTCTTGGAAATAAATTGGTTTCATGGCTTAGCAAGAAACAATCATGCACTTCATTATCTACTATTGAAGCTGAAAATGTAGTTGTTGCAACTAACTGTACTCAGATTTTATGGATGAAACAAATGTTAAAGGACATTAGGGTAAGTTATGATGAGCCTATTGTTATTCACTATGATAATACTATTTCTATTGATATGTCAAAGAATCCTGTATTTCATTCCAAATCAAAACATGTTTCTATAAGCACTACTACATTTGGGGCTGATTTCTGACAGCCTATCGTTGGAATTTCGACTATTTTTCATCGGACTGCCGACAAATGAAGCCATCAAAAAATTGTCATTGGTAATACCGATGGTGCCATCTAACATGGTAATTCTGACGACATCCTAAACTCTTTTGATAGTGGCCATATTCGCTCATCCGGCCAAAGAATGTCATCGGGCGTAAAGCATCCTCGTTGGATGGACGTTGGAATTTTGATGCCTACTAGGAACTTGCAGCAACAACGATTATGACAAGCATCTGACAATAAAGTATCATCGAACATACAACATCCTCATTGGATTTTTCTTCAATTGGCATTGAAATTTTGATGCTTGCCAGGAGCTATGCACCAACAAGGATGTTGTTTGTCCAATGGTCTTGTCGTCGGTGCAAAGTTGGAATGATGTCAAAATTCTGATGGTGATTTATTTTAAAAAATAATAATAATATGCATGCCAATTAGGATGGTGCTTGTTGGTTCCCTTTTAGCATGTCCTACTAGATGGACCCAAGTAGTTAAATTCAAGTATACTGGGATTAATTTCAACACCATTTGGAATCCCACATGAAGCCACATTGATATTTTATTGATAAGACTTCCTATGCACTACTTCATACAATAAAAAATTGACTTGGTTCTCAAATCTCTTATTCCAAATATATCAATAACACATCATTTTTGTCGAACAAAATCAACACAGTCCAAAAATTAGTAAATTCAAGAAGTATCAAGTCAAGTTCATCCTTGTGGTAGTTTGATTATGCTTGTACCCAAGAAAGATGACATATGGTGACTCTACATTGACTCTTATGTCTCAACAAGATCTCAATGAAGAACATGTATCTCTTTCTACATATCAACAATCACTTGGGTCATCTCTAGGCACACTAAACCAAATCAACATATCATCAAGTTTCAATCCAATAAAAAAAAATTTGGAAAACTATATTCAAAACGTGAGGACTCTATGAATGGATGGCTATGCCTTTTGACAGTTTATAATGCTCTTGTGACACTCGTGCTTGATAAAAAATGTTATCATTGTCTACATGGATGACATCCTAATATTTAACAAGATCTTAAAAGAATACATGCTACGTGAATGCACAAGTACTAAATACACTACATCAACACAAGTTGCAAGCTAACCTTGATAAATGCATTTTGGCACCACACAAAATTAACACCTTGGTTACATAATCAACCACACTTGCATTCATGTTGATCCAGAGAAAATCAAGGTGATTAAATACTAGCCTATCCCATACAATATTGGAAGAACATATGTTACACATTGCACGTGTACCACATATGCTATGCCAACACAAGTTGCAAACCAACCTCAACAAATGAAATTTTGGAACCATGCAAATTTAGTTACAAAATCAACCACTCTCCCATTCAAGTTGATCTTGAAAAAATCAAGGTGACATGATACTAGCATACCCATGCAAACTCAAATAATTGCACAGCTTTCTCAAACTTGAGAACTTATATAAAAGGTTAGTCCTTGGATTTTCACATGTTCCTTGATCACTCAACAAGGTTATATGAAACAAGGCAACATTTACATGGACTCCACAAAAAACATGTGCCTTTAATGGCCTCAAACAACACCTCTACTTTGTGCTAGCATTTAGTCTAGTGAATATTGCTAAATCATTTGATATTTAGATTGATGCATTTGATTATGTACTAGGCATCATGCTAATTTAGCAAGGCCAACCTATTGCCCATCACTCAAACTCTATTAATGATACCTTGTGGCACTATTAAACTTATGAAAAGGAGCCTTGCACCCTCATACAAGTAATCAAATAATGGTGCAACTATATTCTTAACAAAGAGACTACCATTCAATTGATCATCACCCACTTCAATTACTACACACAAAGTAAATTGGAAAATGTGTGGCATGTGAAGTGGATGATCTATCTACAAAAATTCTCTTTGGCCATTAAGCATTTGATGGGGCACAACAAGGCTACAAATTAATGTAGTCATTAATGGTATTCATAATGCCAAGGGTGGTAGGTTGAGAGGGGTAATAAAAAGTGACAGGAATGTGGTTTGAAGGTAGGGGTTGGCAAAAGTGATCGATGATGGCATGTAAAAAAATATTTCAGCCCTTTTTGTGCCAAATTCTTTTTTGATCTTCTGCCATCACCACTCCATGTTTCATGACTTCCTTCAACTAGATTCTATTCATTACATTGGGATTAGATGCAATGAACTTTTTTGACAACTAATGCATTGGCCAATGATTTTTAATATTGGTTCCTTAAAACATTGAATTATATGTTATAAAACCAAAAATTTGTAGGTGACATCCTTGTCTCGTGATGTTTCTTCTAGTTATAACTAGTACTTGCAAGAAAAGGCTACAAACTAGGAACATTACGAAGAACCAAGAATACTTGTAAATGCAATTAGTTAGAACTCTCTACATGGGTCGTACCTCTATGGCCCAACAAAGGGATTACTAAGTTATTCTCTAATCTGGGAGTAGCATTCATCATAGCCATAGTTATCCTAATTATCATCGTATTTTCCTTCATTGTCATCTAGGTGGCAATCCTTTAATGTCGGTTGATATCTCAATATACATGTCAATGTCTTGTATTCCTTTCTATATGACCTGGGAAATGAAATGAAATCCTCAAGAAGGTTAAAAGAGATCAATTTATGACTACTTAACAACCCTATTGTAACCTCACCATGCCATGTATTCATCATTGAGTGTTGATAATATGATTGTACAACACAACAAAACACATTGTATGACAAGACAAACCACAAAGTTGTAGAGACTATTAAAACTTGACAAAATCATACACATGGGCAAGGGTTCCGAAGGGTTTCAATGGTCATTATCATATGGAATCTTAATATTGACACAACCTCAAACTTATGCAGTTTCTCACTATCTTAGACTTATTTAAATATCGTATAACACATTTCATATTGAAATTCTTCATTGAAAATCCAAACTCTGATAAGGTTTAGTGAGGGTTTTAACAAGTCTTCTCACTAAATCCATCAAACCATTACGACAACAAGGTCTAGACAAGGGTTTTTTTATAACATGGTGTGACACTTTCAACATAAAATCCTCAAAATAAATTATGTTGATGATAATTTTGACAATGCTAACTCAACACAAGGCTTTTATCTATTACATGGGTCTCTCTCTACTACTTTACATTACAAAAATTTCTAAAAATCCTCATAAACACGTTCTCCTTGCATGCACAATAGTATATCTTATCAAAAGAATCCAAAAATGAAGATTATATGCATTCTCTTATGACAATAAAGATGATGGAATATTTTCATTATAATAGACATGACTCTCTACAACAAAGCTTTCTCATGTAGATACCCCTACATGTTCTTGCATGGTTAAAGATAGATGCTTTTAGGGGACCAAACAAACATTCCCATATGTCTTGTGCTCATGATGCATGAATCTCCATGTGAAACTAACCTGAAATTGTCCTCTATGGTGTTAAAATTTGGTAACAATAATGAATATGTAACATAGAAGGCACACTCCTTGTTGAAGATGATATCATAGATCCAAACTCCATCAATACTCCTTGTGATGTTTTAAAAAAACCTAGATGCTACAACACTTGCAATGCTTTGTGAAAAAAGACATAATTTGTAATGAAACCCTAATAGCTCAACTTGTCTTATTAGAATTAAACCTTCTCTTGAAACATGCCCATGGTTCTTTGATACTTTTGGCACTTTTAAGGTTTAATAAATCTTATTAAATGCTCAAGACACTTCTAAAAGAAAATAAATTTTATCAAACCTTTTAAAACCCTCAAAGTGGACCAAGACCCCTTAAAACAACACCAACTATTTGTTAGCACCATTGAACAACTAACTAAACAAAAAATAATTAAGAAGGATAAAACCAACAACTAACTATGCTTCAACACTTGGAAGAAAACACAGTTAACAATTTGTGTGACAAAACTTATTCTAACTAAAAAACTATCCTAACCTACCCTAACAAATAGTAATGAAGCTCAAACGAATCATTAACTAGTTCTTTGAAATTTCTACCTTTTCTCTTCAATTTACAATACTTCACATGTTTATGAGTAGCCAAGAGGAGATGAAGAAGTGATGAATGTTTAACCAGATGTTGCAATGCCTCGTGAAGACAGAAATAAAATTCACGTACCCACTTATATTGGTTGTACATGTTACTATTTTAAAGTGGATATGTAAGTTGTTTTTTCTCTTCCTCAGTTGTAACCTCATGGTTGGCTATGAGCATGACTTGTGGTGTCTTACTAGCCTCCACCATGGATAGATGTTTGATAGGACAAAAAAATCTTCAAACTCCAATATTGGTCTCCTACTTGTGAAGTGTTGCCTTGTCACCCTGCTGATTGGAATGACTTGATTCGTGTGACTAATTTTATGGAAACATGGCTAACTTTTCCTCTTGTTCATGTTGCTAATGATTTTTTGATTTATGAGTTATTGGTTTGGTATCTAACTTTAAATAAAATGCTTGTAATTCATCCCAAAACACATCTTCTTCAAGGTCTTCTTTTTCTTTTTGTATAAGAGGATTGTTTTTAACTTCATAGAAACTCTTTTCAAGCTTTATGAACTTCAAAATAGAACCATCTTTGATTTCTCCTACACAAGTAGCAACCCTTTGGTAGAATGAGAGAGAAGAACAATATCCTCAACAAGTAGATTAGCAATAACCCCTCATGTAATAGTGAAGGCATCCAACAAAGAGCTAAAAACAGAAAGAGAAGTATGAAAAAAAACTCATCTGGCACTCAATAGTGAAGGCATGAAACTACCTTCAAAATGAGAAGGTAGATTTGGGCAAGGTGAGAATGCCCTATGTGATGTATGTCAATGGTTGTATGAGACTAGGGAGTAGGAGTGAGTCTTTGGGGTGTTGAAGAAACTTGAAGGGCTAGTAGGCTAGTGAGGGCTTGCGGTTTGTTCCCTATTGAATAGGTGAGTTGGGAGAAAGATCTCTCTAATTATTTGAGATTGGTGGATGCTTTGTATCACAATGCTCCAATGTTGACCTTACCTAATTATTTGTTGCTCATTGAAGCTTACACAAATGCTACCAAGGATGTCATGGGAGCCATCTTGTTATAAGATGGTAAAATAGTATGCTACTATTCAAAGGTTTTCTTTTCAACAATGAGGGACTAGCTAGCTTATGATAGAACTTTATGCATTAGTCTAGGCGATGAGAAAGCGTATAAAAAATAGTATGAGAAAGACTCAAATTATGGGGAATACAAATAGCAAGAAAATACATGATCATCGAGGGAAAATATTGTTAGAGTATTCGGGTATTTACTTGATTAATTAAACATTCTTTGTTTAATTATTTAAGTTCCCTTTATCTCTTTTACACTTAAGCTAACTTTAGGTGCATAAAATTAATTGTTTTAATTAATTATTATGTGCAAACCTAGGTTTTCCCTTTTTAGGGTTTCTTGACCTATTAAAGGCTGAGTTCTTTCTTTTCTTTGTAAGAATCACATTACATATTTTTGTGAATATTGAGCTCTCTCTTTTTGAGCATATTCTCTGTGTTTTGTATGTTCTTCAGATTTTGCTTCATTGCTTCTCCTTGTAATAGGTTATTCGGCTTGCAAAAGATCTTCAGGCTCCTATGGTGTTGTATTTTCTCAACTCCTATATGGTATTAGAGCATCAGATCTGAAACTACCTGTTCTTGTTTTGAGATTTTTGGCTTTGGAAGCAGATCTGGGGTTTTAGGAATTTTTTATGTACCTAGGGTTTAAGCTTTTTTCTGAGAACTTCGGGCCTAAACGAACCTCACCATCATGCTCAGAAGGGCCGAAAACCCCTATGGTCATATAAAATTCGACCTATTTTGGTTCCTGAGCCTCTGGGAGCAATTTTTTTTTCTCAGATCCAGGCCGTATGGCCCTGACACGCAAATCGAGAAAAAAAATTGCAAAAAAAAAAATTTGCCTTTTTACGTAATGCAAGCTGAAATTTGTCTTTCAAAAAATATTTTTTTAAAAAAATTGAAAGAAAGGCAAATAGGGTTTTCTTTAAAATTTTTTTGGCAAAACAAAAAAAAAAATCAAATTTTGGGGTTCCCACGGTACGCAGGGTACCGTGGGACCCCTGCAGCTATCAGTACGGTGCCACTGCCTACCCTCGGAATGCATGCCACCTTTTACCAGTGCTTTCGTCGGCCGCTGCTGTCCCCGCTCCAGCCCTTGCGGCCCCCTCCGGCCGCCGCTGCTATTTTTTCCGACCGCTGCCGGCCCTGTCTCTACCGGCCGCCACTGCTGTTTTTTTCGACTGCTGCCGGCCCCGGCTCCGCCCAGCCACCACTTCCCTACCGACTGCCGCCTCCCTATGCTACCGGCTGCCCGGCCCGCCGCCGCCTGCCGCCGCCAGTCTCCCCGCCTGCAGCTTAGCTCGGCTCCGCCCGCTCCCCGCTCAGCTTGCCACGCTCAGCCCTGGCCTACCGCCTCTGCCCAGCCTATTTTCCAGCCAGCCACCGTTCTGCCACTGGTGCGCCACCGAAGCTCCGCTCTCTAGCCACCGGACCACCAACAAACAACCAGACCCCCTTTTTTGGCTTTTTTAGGGGGGGGGTTTGGTTTTTTGGCCCTATCTTGGGCATACAGAGTCGTTTTCTCAAGAATGAATAGGCATCGAAAAGCTAGTTCTGAGGCCAACCTCATGGTGTTGGTACTTTATTCAAATTTTTCTATTTGAATATGTTTTTTTACAGTCAAAGTGAGGTCACTTTTTTGCACTCCGGGAGACGTAGAATGAGCATCCGACCTCCGTTTTTCGAAAAAATTTATATTTTCGAAAAGCGTGTTCTGTGTACTTTCCAGAAATATGAATTTTTTTTCCAGATTCTACTCCATGCATATTTTATTCAATTTTTTTCTTTTCAGCACTCTGGTGGATATCGTGGTTGTTTCAAGTCCTGGGATCTCTTTTCTGAGTAGGGTGTCTCTGTTTTGATTCTCGTTTCTATTTCCAGTCTTCTTATCATTGTAGCTTGTAATTATGCAAACACACTGAGATAAAGTGCCATCATGCATTGTTTACTTGGAATCTTGCATATCTTGTGTCTTGTTGTACATGCACTGTTGATCAAGTGCCATGAGGGGGTTGATGTTTGCCTTTGTTTGCCATCTTCCTTTGTCAAGTGAGTGTTTCTTCCATGACATTCGCCTCATGGTGATGTGTCTTAGCACCTTTGAAGTTCTTGGTTCTTCGTCATGTAGTTGTTTTTGGCTATCCTTTTCAGTGTTCTTGTCCCTCTCCCACTTC
This sequence comes from Cryptomeria japonica, assembly GCF_030272615.1. NCBI lineage: Eukaryota > Viridiplantae > Streptophyta > Pinopsida > Cupressales > Cupressaceae > Cryptomeria > Cryptomeria japonica. The sequence goes on from NC_081405.1 coordinate 185,732,781, forward strand.
CGCATTATGGGGAGGTTTAACCTATTGGTTCTAATGCTTCCGTGGTTCGATTGATCAGCTCTTCAGGCTTTGGTTTCTCATGCCATCTGTATCTTCGATTTTAGTTGTTTTGCCTTGTTTGCCTCCTGATTCGAGTAGTGTCATTTGAGGGCACTCATGCAGATTATAGTCTTCTCTACCTGGTCATGTTCTAGTTCAGTGGATGTTCTTCAGATAAGTAGTTATTCTTCGACAGAGTTTGCATGTTCTTCATGCTTCAGTGGTGTTCTTTTATCTCTTTTTTGAGAGGAGTTTTTTCCCACTGGGTTTTCTCCTTTGTCTCCATTTCATAGAGATTTAATTATATTTGGGTACCTGATCAGGCCTTGTTGCCAGGACCCATCTTTATTGCTTTCAGTAGCTGTTCTAGGTTTTAGCTACTCCCTAAGTCTAGGTTAAGGGGGGGTGTTAGAGTATTCGGGTATTTACTTGATTAATTAAACATTCTTTGTTTAATTATTTAAGTTCCCTTTATCTCTTTTACACTTAAGCTAACTTTAGGTGCATATAATTAATTGTTTTAATTAATTATTATGTGCAAACCTAGGTTTTCCCTTTTTAGGGTTTCTTGACCTATTAAAGGTTGAGTTCTTTCTTTTCTTTGTAAGAATCACATTACATATTTTTGTGAATATTGAGCTCTCTCTTTTTGAGCATATTCTCTGTGTTTTGTATGTTCTTCAGATTTTGCTTCATTGCTTCTCCTTGTAACAGGTTATTCGGCTTGCAGAAGATCTTCAGGCTCTTGTGGTGTTGTATTTTCTCAACTCCTATAAATATAAGATTGGTTGACAAATATAAGATAGTAACCATGCAGATCATACAACAATGATAAGGAGAATGCCTAAATAATAGTCCATATGAATCACCAAGTAATAGCAACATATAGTCATAATAATCCTCACATAGAGCAACCATGGAGTTAAAGAACATTGTCCACTATATAGTTATAGTAGGATAAGAACTTTATATCCATCTATTCTATTGACACATTATAACTATTATCATGGGTCTGAGACAATATAAAGTGATTAAAATATATAGTTATTAGCAGTCATAAACTGTCTTAGAGGATTGACAAAGAAAAACATAGGTGTTCTCCTCATAGAACATAGAGATATGAAGCAATAATGATATGTGAGGTAATAGTTATAAAATTTGGATGAACTCAAAGAGACATTTACAAATACAACCTACCCTTTATAATACCTAATTGAAAAAATGGATGCAATGCAAGTTCTTGTATCAATAATGTCTGGCAAATAGTAAAAAACTAGAACAATAAATTCCATATAAAAGTGGTTAGACTTAAATGATAAGGAAAATTTAAAAATGCTAAAGAAAGTGTCAAGTAATAAAAAAACTTACAAGGATGAGGCATATTCATAACTTTTGCAGTTCCACCATGGATATCAACACTAGAAGCAACTCATACTGTTAGTTTACATACAAGACTATATGGGAGTTCATTATACCTATCAACTTGTGGTGTTGTTGTTTGTATTGGCTCTGTTGGACCCTGCAATTAAGATTCAATATACATTATTCAATAAGATTAACTGTGAAACATAATGAAACGTTGAAAAGTGTGTTATCTTATTGAGATTCACTTGGTTTCAAGAATAGTTTAATATTCTCTACTTAACAGGGCCAACCACGTGAAGGTGGAAGCTCATTTGGCCCTTCCCCCCCCTAACATCACTCTAAATTCCTTGTTAACATCTAACATTCATTCATTCTTTCTACCATTAATAAAATATAACATTCATTCATTAATATCACATAACGTTCATTAACACATAACATTGATTAACATTAATTAACATGCAACATTCATCAATATTAATTAACACATACCATTCATAAACATTCATTAGCACATAATTACATTCATTAACACATAAAATTCAGTCATTATCAGATAAAGTGGATTACAATCATTTCTTTTTTTGTTTTTTCTCTGAAGCCATGAAAAGACTAAGTGGAGCATCATTTTCTTCATTATATCCTCCCTCTTCAGTTGTCCTACCCTCTGCTCATGATCTCGATGTATGCCTAGTCCTATACTAAGGATAAGGACAATGAAGCGAAGGGGGGTCCTCTGCAATAACAAAGAAATGGGTTAAATTCAAAACATTTTTTTATTATTGTTACAAGTATTTCATTAATTTAGAGAACATAACTATTGTGCTCTTTACCTGATGGCACCACATCATTTTGTCTAGCCTCAACCTCAACATGTTGAACACCCTCTAGATCCTCTAGAGTTGAAATATTAAAGGTTACATTAATGTTGAACACCAATTACAATTAAATTTATTTAAAGGAATAATAGTGGTCCTCTTTACCTAATTGGGGAACATCATGCTCCTGATGTTGTGTACCCAGATCATGCTCCACTTGGTCACCACCAACTACATGCTCTAAAATATTAACGAAAAAGGTTACATTAATTACTACTCTAATTACAAATTAAGATGTTTAATTTTATTAATAATTACATAAATAAATTTGAATAGAAAATGAATACCTCCACTACTGGGATGCACATCCGGACCTTCATGTGTAGGTGGTGTTTCACGATTAGCAGGCTGCATTCCAATGTCATGCACATTGTTATCATTGCTTGCTTATTTAAAACAAATATTGTCACTTTATATTGGAACTCAACATCAATTAGATTATTGGTAAAGTATTCAATTTGAAACAATTTTCATTTAGCTTATTTACATGTGTGACGGATACACCAAAATCTTGTGTTTGCCTACTCAATTCTCATAGTCATTCAACCATAGCTGTATAGCCTTGCTGGTAGGCAATTCTCTTGTCATCTTCTATGGGCGCTCTATTGAAATCAGATCCTTGCATTGTTTGATAAAAAAAAAAATGTTTTCAATTTATAAATGTTTCGATGCGATATTTCATTTATAGATACATACAATTCATGCGGCAAGTTTCATATAACCACCAGAGTCGAGTTTGTGTTTCCCATTCTTTTCTTGTCTTTCCTTGGTTGCCTTTGACGTGTCACTCAGTCTATCAAAATTTTGAAATATGTTAGATTATATAAATATAAAGAGTAATTTATTAGTACATAATTAAATTCTTAATAGTATCTCATACCTTCTTTTGGCGTCTAGTGGTGTATTTCTTTTTTTCCTTTCAATTGTCTCCTTGGCATCCAAAATCAGGTCCTTCCACTCCCTTTTTGGAATCATGGGGGGACACTCGTACTTTATGTTCTTCTCTAAATGGGTCTTATAATGGTCCCTCACATACTTTAGATATGTGCCAGCTTTTTCAAGGAGCTTGGTTTTGTCGAATGTGTCATTTCCAAACCACTGAACCATACGGTTTGTCAATTCATCTTTTAACCTTTTTTCTTGGTCATTCCACCTTTTAAAGAAAAACAAACATGTTATATTCAAAAATGAACTGAAGCTACATTTATTATAGTTCAAGAAATGGATCAAAGGAAAACTATTCTAGCAATGATATGAAATCAAAATAGTGGATTAGGGTTAGTTCACATATGATGTTCCACCTTTTACGTATAGTGGGCCCAAATATCTGCAATGCAATGTCATTAATATTTTTATAAAAAATATCATTTCCTACAAAAAATTCATGGGATCATTAGTCCAAAACGAGTGATCAGAAAGTAAATTACAATTAGACTATATATAATAATAGTTTTAAAGTACCCAGAACCTTTTGTATCTTTAAGGGAATCATTTCTTCGTCGCTCACCACCGATGTGGCCTGCAACATTCTCATAATAGCAATACGAGAAGATCCAGAAAATGATGGTATGTTATCAGTAGTAGTCGCCTTTGGCGCATCCTCATGTGCATCTCCTACTGCAGAAAATGAATCCACTATCAAATGCCCCAAGAAAGAATGCTTGAAGGGAAATAAACACAAAATAGGAGATAGAATAAAAGAGGGATCTACCAATAGTGGGCAGGCCAATATGACGTGTAGTAGAGGATGTATGCATGCTACATGTTGCCGACATTGCAATCGGCAATATGGGTGGGGCTAACCTTTGATAAGGCATCGACAACATTTGCACAGGAACATTGATAGAACCTGAAGAATAATACATTAAATATATAAAACATTAAATATATGAAAAGTGCGAGAATTGTAAACAAGGATGAACCTTTATTATAAAAATTGACAGTATCAAGTATGATGTATTTTGGGTACTCAAAGTGATAAGCCAATCAAGTGATAAGCCAAGAAAATCGTCATCACCTAAACTACCTACAATACCCTGATCATGGCCACCAGGTTGATGAGGACACATAAATTGTTGTAAAAATAACACGAACATATTTTAGTTAATGACATAAAAGAGTATAAAATATAAACCATTACTGAACTTTTGTTATAATTAAAGCTTTGATTACTACTTGCAAGTTTTCTATTGTTCGAATCAATTTTTGCACTCTCTTTCATATCTCATCAATCTGAGGCTCCATGGATGCCAAAGCAACAATCTCTCTACTAATTTTTCTAATAGACTTTTTTATCAATTCCATAGGGTTTGTGGAATTTGCAGGGTCATCATTGCTTAATCCTATTGAGTCCACATCCCTAGAGAGGTGCCTAGGTATTGCAGCTCCCTTTCCCTTTCCCGGAACATCTGTCTGTGATAAGAATATCATTAACAATTACAAAATTACTATAAAACACTCAAAAAAGAACATAATAATGTAACAGTTTTCTTCTATCTAATTTGTACAATTACAATGAGGTTTACCTGCTCACTAGAAGTGTCACAACCTACATCCTTGTCTATGCTATGTGATGGATCCATGTCATCCTATGACAAAGAAAAAATATAAAAACGTTAGTGAAATGAAACCAATATACTTAGCAAAAACTCTTCATAATAAAATGGTATATTGGAGTCATTAATTGGAGGTTGGTTAATTTAAATGGTATATAGTACATACCACCCCCATGATAGTAACTTTGTTTGTATCTATACGATTCAAATTGTAATCGATTAGCAGCTCTTCCCCTGCACTTATTGATTTTATCGCACATACGAATACATGATTTCCCTTGCGAACCTCAAATATGCAATTGGGTTGTTTATTAGTTGACCCAGGTCACGTACTATTTATTAAACCTACAATATTCCCTGTTGCATTTGGCCTTCCATCAATGTATACAGCCACTCATTTACTTTGATCATTATCTTTCTGTTGTATATAATTTACTGACAGTGAATACCTACACATACTTTTTTTATATCGAATAATATGCATCCAATTATTGTAATTGTAACAAGGTCTGACAAACTCCATCAATTCAACAACTTTGTTGTAACAAACCTTTATGTCATCCATGGAAAATAGGCCCAAACCATGTAACAATGAAGGTGTTATGCGATATATACTATCGTTAACACAAAAATCAGTGTTTATTGGAGGAAGTTCCTTGGGTACCCATTGTTTCTGTAGATGTTTGTACCTCAAGGAGACCTCAATTTTGCCTTTGGTCTCATCATCATAAGAACATGACCCCCCTTGAGCAAGCAAAAATTTCATGCATTTATTGAATTTTCTTCTAATCTTTTGACCTATAGTTGATCTCCCTATTATAGACCTACTACATGTCTCACTTTCATTTTCTATTCCTGCATTTCTCTCACTCAAGCAAGACACATCTAACAAATACCTATTTGGTGGCACCTGCACTCCATCAAATGAGAGATTTAGTTGGTAATGAGAGAGATATTTTGCAAATGCGGGTATCGGCCATAAAGTTGATGTTGAGTTTAAAATTTGAATAAGTCCAATTGGGGCCTCAAGTGTTGATAACTATATTAGATTTGTTGCTGATGTTGAGGTTTGAAAAACTGAGGAAGTTTGTTTTCCAAGTAATTTTTAAAAAATAAACTGTTTCTATAGGGTGTATTGACTTATACCTGTCAATCCATCAGACTGTGCAAGATCCTCATCAAAGGGGTTCAGGTTCCTACACATGTAATTCAATTATCTTATGTTAGCTAAAAATTACATAGTACACAACATGAACAACATGAACTTTGTAGACAAAAAGAGTATTAAATAAAAAAAATATGTTGTCATCATAATCATTGTAAATTTTTTAATTCCTTACCTTTAATTTATGTAGACTATGCAGTATCCTCAAGTAAAGGGTTGACGATGTATGTAGTCAATGACCTGTTCCCACCAAGGGTGACAATATCACACAAAATATATACATGAAATTAGCACCATCAATTGAGCATCATAAGAATTACATTTTTAAGTTGATAAATAATAAATACATATGTATCATAAGCATCACGTATGTATCATCATATATGTAATTGAGCATCATAAGCAACACATATGTGTCATAATAAACATGTAACCCATCACATAGGTAATAAACAATCCACATTCTATAAATAAACACAAAGTTTAAAAAATGTCACATGTATCATCATAAACATGTAATCCATCACATACGTATTTTAAATCAACATCCATCACATAGCTAATAAACAATCCAAATTTCATAAATAAACACAAATTTTAAAAAATGTCACATAGATAGTCACTCTCCCTATCTCCATCTCCTCGGGGTGGCATAATTCTACTATTAGGACTTGCTAAAGGTGGAACATGAATTAAAAACATTAAAAGGTGCATCATGAACTAATTATGTAATGGCATTAGAATTCAAAACTTAATGAATTAATTATGTAACCATATAAGTCAAATAAATTTCTATTAAGAAATTAATATTAAATAGATAATATACTAATCGCATACCTCATACATTTCATTCATGTCAGTGATCTTCTTCTTCATCCAACTCATCATCATGACCATCATGATCATCATCACCATCATCATCATCATCATCATCATCATCATCATCATCGTCGTCATCGTCATCGTCATCATCATCATCACCATCACCACCACCACCATCATCATCTTCATCATCATCATCACCATTATCACCATCACCATCACCATCACCATCACCGTCACCATCACCATCACCATCACCATCACCATCACCATCGCCATCATCATCATCATCATCATCATCATCATCATCATCATCTTCAGTAGCTTCTTCTTCATCATCATCATCGAGTAACTATCGATCATGATCATCATCTACATCATCTTCTACTTCTTCAGTATCTTCTTCTTCCATCACATTATACTTTATCGGCCTTCCTCTTGCATCATGTCTAACAACAAATGACCAACCCGGTTTATGTGGAACCTTTGAGTAAAACACCTGCTCACATTGGCTTGGAAGAACATAGGGCTCATCCTCAACTGGTTCAAACAACCTTGTATTAACCACTGTAAAACAATTATCATGTTCAATAACAGTTCTATTAGGATCATTTTTATTCAATTGTAGCCTGTACCATTTGATGACGAACAAAACTAATTTGAAGGAATTAAAGTCACACTCAAGTATATCATCCAAAATTCCATAGTATTGATTTTGAGACTCTTGAGGATGTATGTTGTTTTCGATGAAATATTTGTCACCTCAAAGACTACAGTTATCCCAGAATCACAAGTTTTCTTCGTGTCATCCAACTTTTTGATGCAAAATTTATGACCATTGCAACACATAGCGTTGTGGTATTTGACCTGCAATATGTCAAACATGTAAAAATTATTGCATCATGAGTTGATAAACATATGGGTGATTAATAATTTTATACATACTTGTTTATCTCTTAAACCATATGCCAAATCAATTTCCCTAAGCGTAACATTGGAATCTCCATTACAATGAGCTTCTTTAACCAATGAAGCCACACCTTCCCATGTTAATGTGCGATCAGAATGTTGACATTGTTCAATCCATACCATCACCCAATGAAGATTATTTGCAATATACAAATGTAGTGCATCCCACTCTCGACCAACTATATAAAAAATAAATAGATGCCTTACAACCGATTTATTTTGAAGATTAAGAATTAATTAACTACAATAACATCTTATAATTACCTCTCACTTTCCTCAATCTACCTTTCCCCATCAAGTACTCCCCTTTGAATGTTTTAATGGGGTTGGGATCCCAAATGCATTCCACGTGGATCTTTGTTGCAAACTTAGGAAGATATTCAGAAATGTACACCATAGTCTAGTATACCATATATCCCTCCACCATAGAACCCTCAAGATGTTCTCATTGTCGAACCAAAGCCTTTAAAAATTTCAAGTGCCTCTCAACCATCCACATTGACCTAGTGTGTATAGGTCCACACAATTCAGTCTCCTCAACTTGGTGTATGAGGTAATGTTCTTGTGCATTGAAAAAAGATTAAGGTAGACACTTTTGCATTTCACACATCGAATGAGGAATTTTTCTCTTCCAATATTTTATTTCTTCTTTATGGATTTATTTACATGACAACCACCTACAAGGTATTCAAGACGCAAAAATATATATTACATAACAAGTAAAACAAATCTCAAATATAATATCTATACAACGAACTGGACAAATATCACTACTTACCTCATGTATTTTCCAAGATCATATATGACTTGATTGACATTATTGTTGAAGTGGTTTGGGAGAGATAGAGGTAGAACGTACTGCAACAATTATAAAATTATCTTTTCATTTTTTTCTAACATAATACAATGAAAAGTACATGCATGGTATATAAATATATAGTAAATACACAAGAACATGAATTACCTTAATGAAGGTATGCCAACCATGCGTTTTCATCCCTAGCCCAAATTCACTTTTCTTTGATATGAGATTGTTTATGTTTGCCGCAAATCCTGTGGGAAATTGAATTTTTAGTATGACTTCTTTTTATAGAATTTCTTTCCTAGTCCGTTAATAACCAAGGAAGGTCACTTATATTAATCTGGTCTCCATGGTTATTTTATTGAATGACATTTTTCATTGCATGATTGGATTCCTGAATGCCACTACAAATTTTAACAATTTTTTCTTTGTCACGCCTTCCATCCAATATTTTCCATAATATGTCTATTATATTCTTTCCAATATGCATAGTATCAAATAAATGCACAATTTGTAACTGCTCGTAGTAGGGAAACCTACAAAATTGTCGGGGACAACTTTTTAGTCCCTTAGGAAGGTGGTCATTAATTCTTTGATGACCTTCATGATCATCAATCGCATCATCAATAAACAAAACACAATAGAAAAGATATTTTATGACATAAACCATTAGATGGAATGTCATTACCTTGATGATTAATTCTATTGTATTCTAACTTCCATAGGTGAGGTGTCATTCTTCATGGCTTTGATGTATTCTCTTCTTTCCCACTAAAAAGATGTTTTTCAATATTTCGATACTTATAATTTTTGTGGAGAAAGTGCCTATACTCGTCAAACACCTACTTTCCTAAACTTTTTGAATGATGAGATTTCATCTTTGGACCACAAATTGGACATGCAAATTTTCCCTTTGTTTGAAGACCTACAAGATAATGTATAATTGTATTAAATATGTTAATTTTTTTAATTATAACTATCATGTGCAACTTGAACACTATAACATACCACAAAAATGTGTTAGCCATGGGGCATCGTGTATTGTCTATACAAGCATCACATGGAATTGAAATTGTCTTTGTCCTATTGGTCTAGAGACATCATACATAGTGACACCATTCCATAACTCTAGCAACGCATTGATAAGAGGCTCAATATATACATTCATATCTTTAACTTGGTACATACCTAGTCAAATGAACAAAACCATTACATAGTTATTATGACCATTTTACTGCAATATTTATGATTAAATGTAGATGACTATTAAATGATAAAATACCTAGAATGATCATTGCCAACATTATGTGCTCCCTCTTTATTGACATCCATGGAGGAATGTTATTGTTGATAACAAAAACAGGCCACACTGAGTAAATAAATCTCAGCTCTCCAAATGGATTGACACCGTCCGTTGCCAATGAAAGCCTGAGATTACAAGGTTCTTCTTTAAAGTGTGGCCACTTTTCCTCTATGTCCATAAATGCTAGACCATCCACAGGCATTCAAATAATGTCATCTCAACTTCTATTGCATGCATGGTAATCCATAAATTGTGCCAAGCTAGTGCACTTGAATAATCATTGCATATGTGGAATAATGGGAATATAATGAAGAACCTTGCAAGGAACCTTTTTAGCTATTTGATCTATTCGATATCTACTGATATGAAATTCAGGGCATTCAGTTTGAAATTCATGTTGTTTGTGATATATAATATGATCATTGGGACAAGCATCTATTGCTTGATACTCCATTCCAATATCTTTCATAATGGTAGATAATTCTCAGTATGAGTGAGGTAGAATATTTGATGGTGGTAACAAAAACTCACCTATCAATCTACAACAAAAAAATATAATTTGTTAATATAAAAAATATTAATGGTACATGATTCACCATTTATTAACTATAATGACATATATGACATACCTTAACATACGTGAGATTGTTATGTTGGATAAACCATTCATAACCTTCAAGTTCACCAACAACAATACAATGAAGAGAAGAGTTGTTTGGGAGCCTTTGTAAAGGGCCTCAGATGCCTTCTCAAGTAGAGGTAAATCATGAACAACATCAAGGTCATCTTCATCATCATGATCAGCTACGCCAGTACTAAATGTGTCATGGATCAATGTATTTTTACCATCATCTTCAATTGTGTTTTGTGGCTCATGATTGTCATCTTCCATGGGATCATTATCTTCAGCTTCAATATTCACACCTCCATGTTCCTCCACTTCGAAAACCATATTCTTTAGGTTGTGTTGATCTATATCATGTGCTCTGGGGTGCTCAACCTATATTAAATTAATAAACATAAATAAACCATGATCATGATCTTATCATCAAGTGATTTCTTATGTATATAGTTTTTTAAAATGATATAATGAAAAACTTACCAATGGATGATAATCATGCCCCCCTTCAATGTGACCATGCAACCTACAATGTTTCTTAGTTGTTTTGATTATAAGTCTTCTAGTCTTTAACCCCTTACAAATTTTCTAGGGACAATAACATTTTCCATCACCTTTTCTTTACAAGTTAGACCACAATCTAGCAATTGTCTCCTTATTTTGTTGTTTGCTGATATTGTCTGACATGGTCTTTCTTCACAGGCAAAAAAATTGAGCTATAGAACTAGTTATATAGAAGTTGAAATGTTAGTTATGAAATCACGTTTTAGTATAATATACCAAATTAAATTACTTGAATATAGAAATAATACAAATTGAACCAAAACCATTTAACTCTTCTTTTTCATCTCAAAACATATCTAATGGCTTTGTGGCAATTTAGAGTAGGTGATATGCTAAAGGCTTTATGGTATGCAATCCTTGTATCATATCTTAAGTTGACCAATGTCTAATTGGGGTAATCCATGATTATCTAATTTGAATTCATTATCAATGTTGTGAAGTCATGGAGAGTATAGTGATAGTCATCCTTATAGGATCCTCTCAATACTATCCAAATCAGTCTAAAAGAAAAGTAACTATCCATTCCCATGCTCATGCATACTTACATGACTAATGTTTCCCTTGTGTATCCTAAACATTGGAGAGACCTTATTTGACTTTCCTAATCAATGTGGTTGTTGTCCTAATATGAAATACTAAGTTCTACCCTTGCCTCTGCATATAAAACTTCTCACATCATGTTTCTTCACCAAAACACACTATTCCCAATCTTCCTCAATACCCTCAATGGTCAGGCCTCAAGCATTAGGCCTCAATACACATCGACTTGCTGAATCAACCAAACTTCCAAGAACAATAAATTTGCCTACTCAATTCATTAGAAGTCACAAACTGACCTCACAACTCTTGAACAACCTTGTAGTATTAGGACAAAAACCTAATGTAAGGAAAGCCATGTGTGGAAAACACTCTCCTATCGTCAATTCTAAGGGGATTAGCAAGCAAGGAAGTATTTCAATTTCAGTTTGTAGTACATTAAAATAAACATAGATAGAAGATTAAGATGAACTAGATAGAATAGCATCAAAGAGAGACACCAGATATACGTGGGAAAACCCTTACGAGTAAAAAAAACAACACCAAAGAGAGATCACTTTATTCAGTAAACAACATGAGTACAATAAAGTTATCAGATCCTCTTTTCTAGACTCTGGTCTCAGAACTCTATTCTCAACACATCATGCAGAACATTCAAGACTACAAACATGCAAGACTAAAACAACGTAGCCTCTCTGCATCCATTCATAGTCACTATGTTCTCCTCTAATCAGCATAGACCTATTGCTTCACTCTGCTCTACTCAACCATCATTCAACCCTTTCTCTACTTGACCATACTCTGAATTATACAGTAACCCCCCAAAAAATACAACAATGATCACTCTAATCCTCTGAATACAAACATGCCATCTATCAAATCAGATCACTCCATTCTTGTTAGTTAGAATACCAACTTTGTAGTGTAACCATCGAGCGACTGCCAGTCAGTTCATGAACTCATGGAAACCAATTACCCCACATTCATCCAAAAGTTGAGTCGATTCATATTCAAGTACCCCGACATAAACATTCTAAGTGTCCACCTACTTGTCTTTTGGACTTTAGTCCGAGCGGCCATCTGTACTCGGATATTTCCCCATCGGCCATCAAAAAGACTCCAAATGAGTTACTCTGATCTCCCGATGACCCAAAGATGATCCCATCGGGACATCAGGAAAACCTTCTTGCTATCTCCCTGATCCTCGATCACTCTAAGGATGTCTACACCAAACTATCAGGTCATTAGCCAAACTATGAACAAGTAATCCCAATCCCTTCATCAGCCCATCAGAACCCACACTTAGAAGTTACCCCGATCCCTGATCAGTAGTAAACAACTTCATCAAACTTTGGCGTAACTTTCATCTAGTCAACCTGATCATCGAAGGTGACCTCATCAGGTATCGATGTAGCAAACAACTAGTTCTCCCAATATTTGATGATACCCCAATCACCGAAGGCAATTTCATCGGGTCATCGACAAGACAAACAAACAACTACCCCGATCATATGATCTTCCTTGATCTATTTCTGCACTCTGACACATGGCACCCCTTGATTGGCTCGGGGTTCCCTGTCCTGCCACCTTAGCATGACCTCACTAATCACTTGGAATGAAGCTCTTCTTTTTTGGGCCCCACCTTGGTCGCCAAGTTGTGGAGGATAAACTTTGTGCATCTTCCCATAGCGGTATAGCGACAATCGTCCGATCATCCTGGTCTCACTCACCTGTTAACCAATCACAAGAAGAAGGTTCTAGTGGTTGGACTTCAACATGGCTTCTCCAATAGATGATAGCACTCTGTTGGCCTAAGGTGGATCCATTGGTTATTGGCACAACTCCCATCCAATCCTCCCAATAGTCAAAGTTACCTCGATGACCAAAGTCGATTTCGTCAAGTCATCGGGATGACTTATAAACAACTATTCCGATATGCGAAGCATTCCAATTGGAAGATGGATAACACATCGGGACTTCGGTGCAGCGAATGACAACCACTCTAAGAAGTCAAGTTCATTGGCCAAGGTTGCTTCAATAAGAAGAGTCCATTGGGCAAGCACAACCCGATACCTTCCCACAAGTTGTTCCATTGGGGTAAATTACCCCAATCAACTCAAACACTATTTAGGATAAATCGAGACATATTTCCAACAATCTCCCACTTGCCAAGGAATTCACTGTACCTATCTAGCATCTCGAACACTTACAAACTCAACTGAGAACCATGGACTCAAAATCCCATCAATGTTGATATACCACTTGATCATAAACCATTAGAAAATATAGTTTACTTTGTGCACCACTAAGACACATGCAGAGAAGTCTCATCTCATTCGTGGATACTCCCACCTTCTATCATGCCACTGCCACTAGACACAGATAGAATCTATCTACTGAGAAAAACATAACTCTAACTCCCTGAACACAAACCTCATGATCCCAAGGCTACTCAAATGTACCAACATTTGTTACAAACATAGCTAGAATAGCACCCATAGCCAGTGCTAGTATATCCAACTATACATACCTTCATGGTATAACAAGATGAATTTCAAACCATCAACATATATAACCTGTTACTCATAGTCTCAAACTTCAAGTGCAATGATAGTCACATACACACCAAGAAGCTCCCACTGCATAGGTAATGTCACAATTGAAAAAGATCCTTTTTCAACATTACATAGAAGTAAATAAAACCTTTGTACCAAGAGCATTCACAATACTAATTGTAAACAAAGATTCTGCAAGCAAGTCTTCATAGCATCCTGTATCATACCCTTTATTCACTTCTAAATGATAAATGTGTTATCATAGATGAATGCCTTTCAGTTGAACCTATTACTCATTCCAAACCAGCACCATCCACGTTTCCACGTTTCCAAGAGCACCTATAGCTGATCAACCCATGCCAAAACTTCAAATGCATAACCACATTATCATGAAGTACCAAGAAAATGATCAATGTACTCAAAACATAAAAACAAAACCAAGATCAATGTCAAAGTTCCAACTGCAGAATCAGGAACATAAACATGACACACATGATCTAAAACATCTCATCCAAAGAGATTACATGCTTTGTATGAATATAACCATATTATATCAAAACTCTAAATGCATCTCAAGAGTATATCCTGACATAAAAACATCCTAACTAAGGATTACAACATCTTTGCCAAAGACCCCTTATGAATCCTCAAGATATTAACATCTCTAGTTACATGAAGAACATTCACCAATACATGATGAATCTACATCACTGCCAAAGACCAATGGTACCTAGTCTCACATGGAATTATGATTGAACCAAACACCACCAGATGTCTAACTTGCCAAAGTAGCTTAGAAGGAATCTCCATCCTCATTCTATAAGGACACAGAATCTGAAGAACTCTTGTTTTCTTTCTTCTTCTTCACTTTGCAATCCTTTTGAATGTGACCAACCTGCCCATAGTTCCAGCACTTCGCTTTGGACTTCTTTCCAGGAGAAGAACTTTCCTTTGACTTGGATTTAGACTTCTTGTCCTCTGTCTTGCCATGAACAACAAGGGGCTCCTTGACCATCTCAAAAGATTTCCTTTGTGTTTCTTCTGATAGCAACGAAGCAACCACTTCTTCCATCTTGAAAGTGGTTGTTGTACTCCCAATGGCCATTACCAGATGATCCCATGTGTCAGGTACAAAACATAATAGAAGCATACATCTATCCTTGTCATCAATCTTGACTCCCATGGAAGTTAGCTGAGAAACCATCATGCTGAAAAAATTTAGATGATCTACAATATATGTACCCTCATCCATCTTCAAGTAATACAGCTTCTTCCTCAGGAATAACTTATTTACCAGAGACTTCCCCTGATAAATATCTCCAAGTTTCTTCCAAAGAAGATGTGCAGTCATTTCCTCATGGATGTTTAATAGAACAGAGTCTGCTCAATCCTCTCGCTTTTCTATCTACAAGATCCCAGTTTTCTTGCTTCATAACTGAAGGTTTTTTTCCAGACATAGCAACCCACAGATCTCAATCAACTAGCAAATCTTCCATCTTGAGTTTCCACAACTCAAAGTTTGAACCATTAAACTTCTCAATCTCCACTCATCCAAAAGTGAGTGCCATCTCAATCTGCAAACAAGATACTCTGCCGGACTCCCACTGAAAACAAAATTGACACAAAGAACCAACCCTACCCAACAAGGATAACACAAGTAAATGGCTCTGATACCACTTGTAAGGAAAGCCATGCATGGAAAACTCTCTCCTATCGTCAATTCTAAGGCAATTATCAAGCAAAGAAGTATTTCAATTTCATGTTGCAGTACATTAAAATAAACATAGACAGGAGATTAAGATGAACTAGACAGAATAGCACTAGAGAGAGACGCCATATATACGTGGGAAAACCCTTACGGGTAAAAAACCCACCACCAAAGAGAGATCACTTTATTTAGTAAACAACACGATTACAATAAAGTTACTAGATCCTCTTTTCTGAACTTTGATCTCAGAACTCTATTCTCAACACATCATGCAGAACATTCAAGACTAAAAACATGCAAGACTAC
This sequence comes from Cryptomeria japonica, assembly GCF_030272615.1. Lineage (NCBI taxonomy): Eukaryota > Viridiplantae > Streptophyta > Pinopsida > Cupressales > Cupressaceae > Cryptomeria > Cryptomeria japonica. The sequence goes on from NC_081405.1 coordinate 185,748,968, forward strand.
AACAACATAGCCTCTCTGCATCCCTTCGTAGTCACTCTGTTCTGCTCTGATCAACAAAGACCTATCACTTCACTCTGCTCTGCTCAACCCTTTCTCTACTTGACCATACTCTAAATTATACAATAACCCCCCATAGAATACAACAATGATCACTTTGACTACAAACATGCCATCTGTCAAATCAGATCATTACATTTTTGTCAATTAGATTAACAACTTCAGAGTGTAACGGTCAGGCGACTGCCAATCGGTTCATTAACTCATGGAAACCAATTATCCCACATTCATCTAGAAGTCAGGTTGGTTCGTATTCAAGTACCTCAATAGAAACATTTTGAGTCTCCACCTACTTTTCTTTTAGACTTTGATCCGGGCGGCCATCTGTAGTCAGATATTTCCCCATCGGCCATCAGAAAGACTCCAAATAAGTTACTCTGATCTCCTAATGACCCAGAGATGATCCCATCAAGACATCGACAAAACCTTCCTGTTGTCTCCCCGATCCCCAATCACACTGAGGATGTCTACACCAAACCATTGGGTCATCGGCCAAACTATGAACAAGTAATCCTGATCCCCGATACAACAGTAGACGGCTTCATCAGCCCATCGAAACTAGCACTCAAAAGTTACCCCGATCCTTGATTAGCAGTAAATGACTTCATCGGACTTGGATGTAACTTTCATCTAGTCAACCCGATCAGTGAAGGTGACCTCATTGGCTATCAGTGTAGAAAACAACCAATTCTCCCAATCTTCGATGATACCCCAATTACCGAAGGCAATTCCATCAGGTCATCAGAAAGACAACCAAATAGCTACCTCGATTGTCTGATCTTCCTTAATCTCTTTCTGCGCTCTGCCACTAGCACCCCCTGATTGGCTCCGAGGTCCCTGCCCTACCACCTTAGCACGGCCTCACTAATTGCCTAAAATGAAGCTCTTCTTTCTCGGGCTCCACCTTGGTTGCCAAGTCATGGAGGATAAACTTTGTGCATCTTGCCATAGCGGTATAGTGACAATCGTCCAATCAGCCCAGACTCACTCACCTGTTAACCGATCATAGGAAGAAGGTTCCATCGGCCGGACTTCAACATGGCTTCATCGATAGCCGATAGCACTCCAATGACCCAAGGTGGATGCATCAGTTATCAACACAACTCCCATCCAGTCCTCCCGATAGCTGAAGTTACCCCAATGACTGAAGTTGACTTCATCAAGTCATCAAGATGACTAATAAATAGCTATTTCAATATGCAAAGCATTCCAACCGGAAGACAACTAGCACATCAGGACTTCGGTGTAGTGAATAACAACCACTGTGAGAAGTCGAGTTCATCGGCCAAGATTACTTTGATAAGAAGAGTCCATCGGGCAAGTACAAACCGATACCTTCCTACAAGTTGTTCCATCAGGGTAAGTTACCCCAATCAACTTGAACACTAGTAAGGAGAAATCGAGGCATATTTCCAACACCTTATACCTTCATTAACAACTCAACAACCCTTACAAAGACAACATGACAATCCCTTTAGCATAGTGTAATCCATGAGTGTCTAATCTGAACTCATTATCAATGTTGTGAAGTCATCGAGAGTATGGTGACAGTCATCTTTATAGGATCCTCTCAATACTGTCCAAATCAATGACAAGTAAGACAAAATTATCAGTTAGACCTTGGGTGCAAGTTAATGATATTACATATACTTTTGGGATGAACACCTTTGAGAGTCATAGACCCCAGTTAGTCTAAAAGGAAAGTAACTATCCATTCCCATGCTCATGCATACTTACATGACTAATGCTGCCCTCGTGTATCCTAAACATTGGAGAGACCTTATTTGACTTTCCTAATAAATGTGGTTGCATATATAATACACCCATATGCACTACAAAGACATATATGCCACACTACATAGAATGACTTATTTCTCTATATAAGCATGTGCATATACATCTTCACTTAAAATTCAATGCCTTCATTCTTTTAAAAATTTAGTGAATTCATGTTGGAAGCTATTCTAAATTTGAACTTCATATAACCCAACTCTTACAAACCAAAAACCATTTGGCAGTAAAGCAAGATGACTCTCTATATCATAATGTCAAAAATATGAAATTTTAATGAAAACAACAGAAATGGAACTTGAATCACTACACCAAATTAGAATGTATTTAGTGCAAATGTAAATTAAATCATAATAGGACAGCTCCTGAAATCAATGTAAATTAGAAGTTCAATAGGAAACCTCCCTGATCTTTAATATAAAAAAGTTGCTGCTATATTTAAAACCTACTAATTACTTTGGAAATCACACAAATATAGGTGTTAATAAGGGATATTTTCCATCCCTTACCTTTTCAGAATATACTATACAAAGACATTCTTAAAAGACGCCCAAAAGAGCAAGAGTGTGCAGGAATTGATCTTTCTAACTGGAACATTAAAAATACAAAACACTATATTAAGCCAATGATATTTTCCCACTAACTAAAACTCTTGCAAATTTTAAAAAACAATGATCAGTTCAAACATTATGCAATTAGGAGTCCAGATGTTCAGTAATGAGTACAGTTTGATGATAAATGTCAATAATTGCCAAGATCATGATATTTAATTTTAGTAAAGAAAAACATCGTATAGTTCAATAAAATTATAAGTTAATAACCAACCAATGCTAGAACATTCTTATGAATACTCAAGGCTTGATCTTAATTGTTAAAGGGAGGCCCACCTTCCATGCTCTCATAGTACAAGGGCAACCAATATTGCGTACAGGACCTAGACCGGGTTTCTCTTATAGAAGGCATTTCAATTAGTAAATTTGTATTCTTAAATGTTCTTTATTTCTTATTCTAATTGAAATTGTGGTTTTAGGGCAAAATATAGTAATATCCCCAAAAGGGACATTAAATTTCCTACTTTGGAAAGTCAAGGTGACTTTGTTACTAGAAGAAAATGATCTTTCAGAAATCATTAAGGATGTGATGACTCCAACCACAAATACTCAACACTTGGCAAAAGAGAAATAGGCTAAATACTAGTGGATAATCATAGATGCAATGAAGGATGACTTAATTTCTCATTTATCAAAAAAGAAAATAGCCAAGATGTTTGATGCTCTTGTCAATCTTTTCCAAAGTCAAAACACAAACAGGAAAACGATATTGAGAAACAAACTTAGATCCATAAAGAGGACTAAATTAGACATTATTACGAGTTAACTGATAAAGATCCCACAACTTTGTAATCATCTTTATGTTTAGCATTTGTTCAAGGCATTTGTGCCCGAAAGAAACTTCCTTCCATTGAAAGAATGTGGGATAACTATCCAAGAGGAAACTTGAATAGAGTCAAAAGGAAACAAAATGGATGGTGACAAAAATTATCTCTCTATGGATAGATGGAGGGAAATAAAGGAAAAATGAACAACAAAGGTAAGTTAATTTTAGTGAATATATGGAGGGAAATAAAGGAAATATGTAAACAAAATAGTAAGTTAATTTTAGTAAATGGAATTTACATAATTTATAAATAAAATAACAAGTTGCATCAAAATACATATTTGATATTTATTATATTTTTAAATTATAAAAAATTAAAACATAGTTAAAATTTAGTAAGTAAAAGTAATAAAAAAATAATACAATTTAATAAATTATTATAAATAAATGTGTATAAATTATTAAATAAAGAAATACTACATATATATGTAATTATTTTTTTTAATAAAATAATTTTGAGTATTAAATAAATTATCAAGTAAATCTTTCCTAAATGAAATTTAGTAAAAATATGTATAATTTTATTTTAGTGAATAAATTAAATTTAATTAGTAAATAAAATAATAAGTAAAATTTTAAATATCTTAAATATAATGTAATAAATAAATATATTTTATGAAAAATATGGTGATGAGTGAGTAAATTTAGGTATGCAAGTCAACTCAAGTGGATGAGCGAGTGTGAGAATAAAAGGGTGAAAACACAAGAAGGACAAGTAAAAGAAAAAAGAGCTCATCAAATGTGGTTCATTTCAAAATCTAAGAGTGTGGGTAGATAAACAATTCAAAAAAGCTTAAACTACTAGGGAATTGGTGATTAAGGCAAGGTATTTGATCCATTCAAGAAAACAGTTTCACTATCTTTGGTGATTACTAGTCAAGATCTAAGATCATGAACCCTATCAAGGTTAGTCTAAATAAGAGATTTTTGTTATCTCATCAAGCCCCAACAATGATCAAGGTGAGCTTGATCTACTAAGAGATAACTAACCTTAGTTAATGTTGTAGCATATAGTGATTATAAAAAATTATCTAATCTTCTCCATAGTTATTATGTATTTTATAGAAATAAAATTTTATGGGATTCCCTAATGCCACTCTAGTGCTAAAAGACAATATCAAGGATTTCTAGAGTGTTCAAACTTCTCTAGTGATAGAGGTAAAAAATTTCTTAATCTTAAGCCTCACGTCCTTTCCCATCAACTTGCAACAAACCTTGTTCTCAACTTAGGGGATTCAAAGGTAAGAATAGTAGTAGATCCTCTTAATATGAACACATTACATATGATTCTATCAATGAAATGTCAAAGGTTATTAGGAATAGGTACTATAATTTTAAAAATATCAGAAAGTGTCTCCATGTAAAAGATTTCTTATCTTGGGCTATAGTCAATTTGAGAAACTTGAAAACACCATGGATTCTTCTTAGTTTTTTTCATTCCTCTAAATAATGTAGGTTTGTATAGGATCATGACCCTTGGTATTTTTAAGATTTATATTGTTCATGGCCTTATGAGCTCCTTACCTTGATCCCAAGAATATGATTATGATGCAGAGCATCCACACACACAACCAACTAGTGGAGATCTTTCTCCCAACTCACCTACTCAAATAGGTGATTACTCTTCATAGAGCTACAGGAACCTCACAAGATTATTGGGTGCTCACATGGCTTCAATACCCCAAAAGAAGACTTGTGCTTCTCAACCCACATCCAACCAGTAGAATACATTAGTCTAGGCTTATTCAATTTTCCCAAGGCCAACTTAAGCCCTTCCAACCCCTAAATCATACCAAAACTCTCAAACCTTACTCACAGAAGTCCAACTCCAATTAGGACTTCTAATGGCTCTTAGACACAACTCCCAATACCAAATGGGTACATACCACTCCAAGGTACTGCATGAAAACTTTAAGGGAACTTGTTTTCATAGCCAAACACCCTTATTTACCCTCCCAACCACCCTAAAGGTCACAAAGTAACCTACTGTTGCAACACTATCCTATTAAGACAATCATGGATGCTTGGGATAGTCACACTTTCAAGGGACAAACCCCCTTCCCAATACTCCAAATTCTTATCACAAAGGTTGTGAACCCCTTCTACTCTCTTTCCTGACACCAAACACACACAAACCCATTGCTTACACCCCTTTCCACTTGGATTATTTCAACCCACTGCTGCATTGTTGTAGTCTAAAGCACTATCATTAGGCCAGTCATCATCTTCCTTCTTTGGCTTGGGTATTTGGCATTGCCAACCCTTGGGACATATTTGTGATGTCTTCAAACACCCTTCTAGACTTCCACTAACTCTTCCAAATCTTGATTCTTGCATTCACACCACCCAAAACTCATCATCTCATTGTCTTATCGGACTGAGACACAAAAACCAGTCTCTCCAACACACTTTGCAGATGTAGATTGCATCATGGAACCATACAAAGCATAAGGTATAAAAACACATATGTACAGAAGATTTTCCACCCATTGGTGGGGTTGTTTAACTTGGAAATAAAACAAAAATCATTATTGTACAGTCACTGGTTACCCCAATTTGCTTTTAGTTTTGGTTATGAATAATAAGGTCTTTGTTGTAGAGTTCAAGGATCAAGTTCTTATCAAGCCAAAAAAAACTAGCCCACTTATAGCATAGGCTATCGGGTTTAGAGAAAGAAATCTATATAGGTTACAAATTTACAAGATGACCCAGTTCAAGTTTTAATTCATAAAACTGACAAGGTATCCGAGTAATGACTCAAGAGGAAGGGACATCTGCATAAAGTGTTGCCTATTCTGAGGATGATTATCACGGGACTTCTAAAGTTCAATATGAACAATAGAGAGTATGTAGAGGATGCAAAAATAGATAGCGTGGCATATGAACAATAGAATGTGTTGATGTGTAGTTTGTAGGTCGCATTTAGGGATAAAGTTTCCTTGCAATAGGTCCAAAATTCATATGCAAAATGAAATTGATAATGTACAACCCCAAAATGAAAACTCATATGAAAAATTCATATGAAGTAGAGAACCCTAACCTTTTAGTTGTTAAATTGCACGAATTGCCTAACTATACATAGCTGTCAAAATTGGAATGTGTTGCCGTAGTGAAGCTCGAATGGTGGGTTGGGTGGGAGTGATATAACTTTTCTTTTCATAAGCAGGTAGTTTGATTTAGGATTGGGTGGAGGAGATTGCATGTAGGGTTGCTTGCGCAGGATTGCCGCTTTGGGTTAAAAGGAATTGTGGTGTTTCTTTTTTTTTTTAAGTAATGTCCAGTTCGTCAAAATTTTGACTAACGTGGGCACTTTTTTTAAAAAATCAAATTTCATTAGTAATGCCTTCTTTGTCAAAACCAATGTGAAATTACCATAGGAATTTCGACGAATTTGGGCATATTTTCAAAACAAATCAAATTTGGTCACAATATACCTTCTTCGTTGAAAAGCTTCATCGAAATTTTAGACCAAATGTATTAGTGAAGGTATAATTTCTTGAAGGAAAAGGTTGAAGCAAAGTCAGACTAGTTTATGTTCTTACTAAGGAACAAATTGAGATATTCTAACAAAACCTTTGCCTAAAGATACTTTTGAATATCTCATAGATTAGTTGGGAGTCACCACCCCTCCAGAAGAGACTTAGAGATGTTGGAATGCATCAATCTAGTAAGCTTATCAGACATAATTTCTGATTTGGGTTGATGAGATGATGTCACTGCTCAGAGGGAGTAGTCAGTTGTTTGGTTCAGTGTTTCTTTTTGGTTTGGTATCTATCCTTTGTCATTGATGTCAAAGGGGGAGATAGCGTTCATGTGAAAAATAGTTAATCTTTGGGGAGTTAATGTTCATGTGAAAAATAGTTAGTCTTTGGGGAGATAATGTTAATGTGTCCATCTATTAATCTAAGGGGGAGATATATTTCATACCAGTCTTTAAGAGATTGTTGGCATTCCTTGGCACTTGGATGTTTTTCATATTCAGTGTTGTCATCCATGCCAAAGGGGGAGACTATTGGAAATATGGTAGATTTGGTTAAGTTTTGTCATTGATGTCAACATTGTATTCTAGTTGGATATAGTTCTGCTATCCAATTGGACCTATCTCGATTAGACTTGGTGTTTGTCTTGGTTTTGGTTGTGATTCTGATTTGGTATGATCAGATCCATGGATTCAGTTTTGGATGGTTAGTCAGGATGGCTATTTTCTTGTCATATTTTGTTGGTTCATGATTTGGTGCTCTAGAACTTATCACTTATGTTCTCGGTTGGTATTTCCTGGTACCAATTAGCTTTACTGATTAGCAATATTTGATGATATAGTTAAGTATTTTTGGTATGACTTATGGAAATGGTTTCTAACATGCTGAAGGTGCTTCTTGATCATGTCTTGATTATTTTGTGGCTTTGTATTGGCTAGCATGCTGATATGGTGCTCCTATTTGGATCCAGTTAGATATTTTGTGTTATTATACTGAGGGTTTCTACCAGTTGGTGAAACATGTTTGATATTGATCTTAGTGTGATTTTTAGTGGATGTATTTGTTTGGGTATTCAAATTAGGTCCATTCTATGTAATGTAAATAAAACATATTGGTCCAGTGATATCATGTCATGTAATTTTTGTAATTATGGGTTTATGGGTTTAGGGTTTAGCTAACCTTATCAATAAGGTTGATGATCTGTATTTATAGGTGAGTTATTCATGTAATCTTGGTATCGATGGTTATGTTTGCATTATCAAAGAAAGGTTATGTGTGAACAAGTGATATATCATTCAATGGAAGGTTGTGAATGTTTTCGTTGTTGCAGGGTAGACATTTGTGCTTAACTAGAACTATATCAAGCATTAGGAGATGCTAATTTCATAGTTCATTCTTTCTGGATTGTAGTCCGATGTTTTTGTAAGTTAGTGAGACTTCTCTTTTGTGATGAGAAGTGAGCTCTAGGCGGTTGGCCTGATTGCAAGTGAAATCCCCATTATAATTAATTCACATACTATTGTAGAAGTATTATTTGATTGTGGGTAGGGTTTCCCACCATGGTTTTTCCCTTTACCGGGTTTTCCAGGTCAAAAATATTGGTGTTGTGTGTACAATACTTTCATGCTTTATCTTTCAATGTGTTGATTTCCTTGTGCTCTCGTATAAAGTTTATAATCTGCATTAACTATTATACTTGTGAGAAAATTGATTCACCCCCCCGCTCTCAAGTTTTCTCCCGGTATCAAAACCGTCTAACATTATTTACTCATGATCTTATCTAAATATATAGTAAGTAATAATTGCATACAAATACCCAATGGACCAAAGTTAGAAGGTTCTCAAGAAAATTGGGATTTCAAAAACATACACAACGTATATATTATCAACATAAAATTTTCAAAAGATCAAACATATATGAATCTTGTATTGATCCATGGTAGAGGAGGTGTTAAGGGAATACATTCCAATGGGTATAGGACCCAGAGGCAACTAAGAGGGGGGGGGGGTGTGAATCAGTTGTCTACTAATTTCAACCCAAATATAACTTAATCAAACTTGATGCATAATACCGATAAACCAAACTTAATGTTGGTTGACAGTTTAACAATTAATAACAATACCGGTGAAGCTTAATGCATGAAACAGAAAGAGAAACAACATCCACAACACATAACATAGATATTTGTATGTGGAAACCCTGTAAGGGAAAAAACCATGGTGGGAAACCTTACCCACAATCAAATGATACTACTGCAAACAATATGTGTGTACAAATGGGGTCTGCACATGTAGAAAGGCCAACTGCCTAGAGCTCACTGCTCAAATGGGAGTTGCAATGACTACAATAGGATGGTTAAATCCTAGATAATGTATTGTTCAAAATAGCATATTATTATGCTAGATTCAGTACCAGTTAAGCTCTAATTATCTCCTTCAAACATTCCTTGAATCTTCAAATGATGTCTACATGAGTAGCTCTGCCTATATTCGCATATACCAAATATCACAACCTTACCATACCATAATACCTTATGTTACATAATCTCACAAATGAGATCTTACATATATATCAAAACCTAAGACCAAATGTGTAGGTCGGCTCACTAAGAATATTACAATTAAATCAATTACAAATAAATCAAGATGTGATGCATCATGTCAGATCAATGTATTTACAATAATAACCAATCAATAAATCATCTTCATAATGTGTCGTGCTGATTTGGAATAGATAACGCATGCCGGTCCATAACCTAGACCAATTTGCCGGTAACAACAAATATGTCAATTCGATTAGACCAATAACCAAATCACCAAAACAAAGTATCCAAACCATGTCTTCGACATAACCAAGTAATCTCTAGATGCTAACAGATCATCCTCAATGTCAGTGAACAATATAACTTGTTGGTGAACCAAATACCAGTGACTGTGCATAAGTCATTGAACATGCTAGTGAACATAACCAAAGATCTCTAGAAGGATAAGTGTCGATAAGTGTTGACATCAATGACAAAACCAATGCAACACATCCATAGTACCAAAAATCTCCCCCTTTGGCATTGATGGAAACACAAGATGGAAAAACATCTAAGTGCCAAAATCAGAATGCCAAAAACCAAAAATCTCCCGAAGAGATCAATTACCAGAAATCAAAATACAAAATGTCTCTCTCCCTAGGATAATGATTCCTAAATATAAAGTTTTTCCATAGATATCTCTCCCCCTTTGACATTAAATGCCAAAGCAGTACAAATACTAGATACAACCAGTTCATAGAACTAATTAAAAATACCAACTACTCCCCTTGAGAAGTAGCTATCCTCCATCAAGGCCAGAAAAAGGTTTCTCTGTTAATTTCTGTCAGTCTGATGCCAATCTCCAACTTTCTAAGTTCCTACCAGTGAGGGTATTACCCCAAGCTTCTCTTTGAGATATTCAAAGGCTTCTTTAGATAAAGGCTTTGTAAAGATATCTGCAATCTAATCTTTAGTATTCACATAAACCAATTTCACTTCCTTTGCTTCAACATTCTCTTTCACAAAATTTTATTTGATAGAAACATGTTTAGTTTTAGAGTGAAATACCAGATTCTTTGATATATCAATTGCTGCAGAATTATCACAATAAATGATTATAGGCTCTTTGCATTTTACCTTTATGTCCTTCAACATTTTCTTAATCCATAATACCTAAGTACAATTAGTTGTTGTTGAAACATATTCTGATTATGTTGTTGATAGTGATGTACAACTTTGTTTCTTGCTCAACCATGAAATCAATCTGCTACCAAGAAAGAATGCTCTGTCGGTGCTTCTCTTTCTGTCATCTACATCTCCTGCCCAATTAGCATTGGTGTATGCACATAAATAAAAGTTTTCATCTTTAGGATACCATAAGCCAAGATTTCTTGTGCCTTGTAGATACCGAAAAATCCTTTTCACTGTTGATTCATGATTTTATTTAGGATTACTCTGAAATCTTGAAACAATACATAATACATTCATAATATCAGGTCTTGTTTGTGTTAAATACAGTAAACCTCCAATAATAGATTTATACCTTGTCAGATTAATAGGAGCTGACTCATCCTTCAATGTCAATTTATCAGTTGTAGTCATAGGAGTACTTATTGGTTTAGAGTTTTCCATACCAAATTTCTTTAGTAGTTCCTTCAAGCACTTTGTTTAACATATGAATATACCTTTATCAGTTTGTGAAATCTGCAATCCTACAAAGAATTTGATCTCCCCAATCATAGACATTTTAAATTCTTCCTACATCTTATTAGAAAAATCCTTACATAATCCATCTTCTCCTCCAAAAATGATCTCATCAACAAAAACTTCAATAACCAAGATGTCATCATTAGTCACTTTGAAATATAAGTTGTTGTCAGAATTACCTTTAATGTAGCCAAGCTTCAAAAGATATTTGTCCAGTCTAGCATACCAAGCTCTGGGAGCTTGCTTCAATCCATATAAAGATTTCCTTAATCTGCAAACCATATCTTTGTCATTTGTCAAAGAAAATCCATTAGGCTACTCAATGTAAACTTCCTATTCAAGATCACCATTCAGAAATGCACATTTAACATCCATTTGATATACTTTATAGTTCTTATAAGCTGCGAATGCAAGAAATAGTCTAACTGCCTCAATTCTAGCTACCAGTGCAAAGGTTTCATTATAACCAATTCTCTCTTTCTATGAATATCCCTTACACACTAATCTTGCTTTGTTTCTTATTACTTTACCATCTTCATTTAATTTAATTCTGATGACCCATTTAGTTCCAATTACAATTTTGTCTTTAGGTCGGGGAACCAATGTCCATGTGTTATTCTTTTCAATTTGTTCCAATTCATCTTCCATAGCTTTAATCTAATGTTTATCTTAACATGCCTCAAAAATAGATGATGGTTCAATTTGAGAAATTAAACATACCTCTTCATTTGCCAATCTTCCTCTTGTCATTACACCTTGATACTTGTTCCCAATTATCTAACATTTAGAGTGATTCAGTCTTACATACCTGGGTTTATTCACTTGTTGCAGTTCTTCATTCACTGTGGAATTCTCAGGTGATTTCGGTGTGACTGGATCCACATTCTGTACTGGTGCACTCAGTGTGGATTCATTTATGATCATCTCAATTGTCAGTTCAGAATCTACAGACCTTGAATTACCTCTGAACTATTCATCTATCTTCACATTTGTACTCTCAATGATCTTTTGCAATCTTTTATTAAAACATCTATATGCCTTGCTCTTAGATGAATAACCAAGAAATATTACTTCATCACTTCTAGGATCAAATTCACCAACATACTCATCTCTCCTAATATAACATTTGCTTCCAAATATTCTAAAATATTTAAGAGTAGGAGTATTACCAAACCATAGTTCATGAGGGGTCTTACTGGTATCACCTTTGATGTGAAATCTGTTGAAAGTGTAAACTATTGTATTCACCGCTTCTCTCCAATACACATGAGGTAGGTTTGCTTCTGATATCATGCTTCTAGCTACATCCAGAATAGTTTTGTTCTTCCTTTCCACAACTCCATTCTACTGGGGTGTTCGAGGTGCTGATAGCTATCTTTTAATTCCATTCACTTCACAAAATGTATTAAATTCCTTAGATGTGAATTCACCTCCTTGATCTAATCTTAAACATTTGATTTTCTTACTGGTTTCATTCTCTACCATTGCTTTGAATAGTTTGAATTTCCCAAAAGCTTATGATTTCTCCCTGAGAAAAGTAACCCAACACATTCTAGAATAATCATCAATGATTAGCATACAATGTCTATCTCCCTGTAGACTTCTAGTTCTTGTCAGACCACATAACTCAGTATGAATTAAATCAAGAACATTATTGGATTCTCTGGAATACTCTTAAAGGTTGTTCTAACTTTCATTCCAAATTGGCATTCCTTACATACTAGATTAAGAGGTTTTACAATCTTAGGTAAATCCCTTACTGCCTTAGTTGTACTTATTTTTACAATGCAATCAAGCATGCTTGATTACCAGTTGCAATCTCTAAACCAGTCTTGTTCAAGATTTTGCATTTACCATTCTTGAATTGTAATTGAAATCCCTTTTCAACTAATTGACTAACACTCAAAAGATTATGCTTCAAACCTTCAACATAATAAATATTGTCAGTATTGTGCTTACCATCAAAGGATATAGTGTCTTTTCCTTTGATCAAACAAGCTTTATCATCCCCAAATCTTACTAGACCTCAATTGTATTCCTGAAAATATAAGAATTTACTTTTATCACCAGTCATATGATGTGAACATTCGGAATCAATGATCTGTTCATCCTTTTCTTCAATTCTAGCTGCCAGGGCCTACTCTACTAGTTGTATAGTAGGTGTCAGATGATCTTCTTTTATTGCAAAAAATTCCCATCCATTGTTTGTTGGTTCCTCATCAGAATCATCAGTAACTCCTTCATCAGCATAGTAACATGATTTATCTCTATTCTTCTTAAATTTGTATCTCTGATATTCAGGGCTAGGCTTATATGTTCTTTTAGCTTCTTCTCTCAATCTTGCATGTCTATCAGGACACCTAGATTCCATATGACCAATTTTATTGCAATTAAAACATTTAAATGGTTTTTTACCTTCATACTTACTTCCAACTAGACCTTTAGGCATTTTCCTTGCAAATAGTGCTTCAAGTTCTTCCAGTTCTTCATTTTCTTTTCTGATATCTTCAAGTTCTTTTGCATAAAGTGCTTTCCAATCAGATTTCTCAGATGATGATGATGATATTGCAGATGATGATGCTTTGAAGGATAAATTTGTCTTAATTGTAGCAACATGACCAAATTCCTCAAGCTCAAATGCTGAAAGTTTTCCAACCAAAGTATCTCTACATATTGTTGTATTAGGTATTGTTCTCAATTCATTAATAGCAGTTACTTTCATTTTGTATGTCAGTGGAAATTCTCTTAAAAATTTAGAAACAATCTCATCTTCACTTAAGGATCCTCCACAACATTGTATACCTAAAATAGTTTCATTAACTCTTTCCATAAAATCCGAAATTCTTTCATCTTCTTCCATTCTCAGATTTTCATACCTGACCTAGAAGCATTCCAATTTTGCTATTTTGATAGTGGTGTCTCCTTCATTCAATGTCTCCAATTCATCCCAAATAGCTTTAGTAGTTGATTAGTCTGATAATCCCATGATTTGCTGATCTGACAACATGCTCAAAAGTGCATCTCTTGCTTTGCAATCATTTGCCTGATCTTTACTCAAGTTTGGTGGATTAGGTTGACTCTGTGTAGGACCAGCATAGCCATTCTTTGTAACATCCCATATGTCTCTTCCAATGCAATTCAGATGTGTCTCCATTCTGATCTTCCATATACCATAGTTAGTTGCATCAAGTTTTATTTTGTCCAACCTAAAAAATTTAGTTGCCATGGAATCTCCTCAAGCTGTTAAACTTTTGCAAAAAGAGGACTTAGCTCTGATACCAATTGTTAGGTCCCAGAAGCAACTGAGAGGGGGGGGTGAATCAGTTGTCTATTATTTTCAACCCAAATATAACTTAATCAAACTTGATGCATAATACTGGTAAACTAAACTTAATGTCGATTGACAGTTTAACAGTTAATAACAATACCGGTGAAGCTTAATGCATGAAACCAAAAGAGCAACACATAAAATAGATATTTGTACGTGGAAACCCTGTAAGGGGAAAAACCACAGTGGGAAACCTTACCCACAATCAGATGATACTACTGCAGATAGTATGTGTGTACAAATGGGGTCTGCACATGCAGAAAGGCCAACTGCCTAGAGCTCACTGCTCGAATGGGAGTTGCAATGACTATAGTAGGATGGTTAAATCCTAGATAATGTACTGTTCAAAATAGCATCTTCTTATGCTGGATTCACTACCGGTTAAGCTCTGATTATCTCCTTCAAACCTTCCTTGAATCTTCAAATGATGTCTCTGTGAGTAGCTCTGTCTATATTCGCACATACCGAATATCAAAACCTTCCCATACCATAATAACTTTTGTTACATAATCTCACAAATGAGATCTTACATATATATCAAAACCTAAGACCAAATGTGTAGGTCAGCTGACTAATAATATTACAATTAAATCAATTAAAAATGAATCAAGATGTGATGTATCATGTTGGCTCAATGTAATTACAATAATAACCAATCAATAAATCATCTTCATAACGTGTCGTGTTGATCCGGAATAGATAACACATGCCGATCCATAACCTAGACCAATTTGCTGATAACAAGAATTATGCCAACTCGATTAGACCAATAACCAAATCACCAAAACAAAGTATCCAAACCATATCTTTGACATAACCAAGTAATCTCCAGATGATAACAGATCATCTGTAGTGCCAGTGAACAATATAACCTATCGATGAACCAAATACCGATGACCATGCATAAGTCACTGAACATGTCGGTGAACATAACCAAAGATCTCTAGAAAGATAAGTGTTGATAAGTGTTGACATTAATTTCAAAACCAATGCAAAAAATCCATAATACCAACACCCTTTACCGGGTTTTCCAGGTTAAAAATATCGATGTTGTGTGTACAAATCTTTCATGCTTTATCTTTCATTGTCTTGATTTCCTTGTGCTCTAGTATAAAGTTTATAATCTGCATTAACTGTTATACTTGTGAGAAAATTGGTTCACCCCCCCCCTCTCAAGTTTTCTCCCGGTATCAAAACTGTCTAACATTATTTACTCATGATCTTATCTAAATATATAGTAAATAATAATTGCATACAAAAACCCAATGGATCAAAGTTAGAAGGTTCTCAAGAAAATTGGGATTACAAAAACATACACAACATATATATTACCAACATAAAATGTTCAAAAGATCAAACATATATGAATCTTGTATTAATCCATGGTAGAGGAGGTGTTAAGGGAACACATTCCAATGGGTATAAGATAGAAAATAAATAAATACTTAAATCTTAACAAAATAACATTCATAATAAAATAACCCTTCTATCATCAAAACCAACTCATAGAAACATCACCATGTCACCAAAACATAAAGACATTTGACACTAATGCCAAAATTCACTTCACAATAAAATATGAAAAAAATGTATATAGAGGATTCTCACTTTTTACAAAATACCATTGTACAATTAAAATATAAGCACATGTGATATTCATTCAAAAAAATTCCTTCACAAGGAAAAGAAAAAATTCCTTAACTCCATACATGGGTTTATTTTTATCGAATTTAAGGAGATACACTAACATAGCTATTAGTCTAGAATATTCTTTCCAAAAATTTCTTGCTACTAGATAAGTAGGAGATAAGCTTTCTTAAGTGTGTTTTTTACTGAGGTGGCATGTCAGTATTCTAGATGGTAGTTTCTCATCCTTCACTATATGTACATTATATTGCAAGTTTAATGAATTCAATATTTTAACCATTGTATTCTTTTTTTTCTTATTTGTAGTAAGAGTGTGTGTGAAATTGACTCATGAGGTTCAAATTGTTACTATATATGGTGACAAGGGATGATAAACTATTGTCAAACCATAAAGATCCAGCCACAAACAATCTAAGTCCTACAATGAAACATTTACCAATACCAATAGAGATACCTAAGATCATGTAAACCAACAAAATAAAGAAATATTACCATTCACATGTCAAGTAGGCTTTCAATCTCCATTGTCTTCCTATCTCCATTGATCTTGCTTGATAAAATTGCTCTTAGATTTTATGTGTGCACAAGAGCTCAACAAACAATGGAAATGTGGTTGGTAACTTGATCACAAGAAGGCTTGATTGCATACGATTTCTTAGACACCTTGATTAGCTAATTAGATTGATTAGATGACTAGATGATTAGAAAATTAAGGTTGATAATAAAAGAGAGTATCGTCTTATATAGAAGACATTGTAAGAAATGGAGGGATAAGATTAAGAGGTGTAAAGATAAATGGTTGGCTAGGATTAAAGGGTAGGTAGAGGAAATAATAAAATAATAAAAGGGGTAGGTAAGAGAAGAATTAAGAGATGAATGGCATGTGTCATTGGTATAAAAGGCTAATGAACTAATTAAATAAATAAAGATTTATTTAATTAATAGAGGAAGTGGGATGAATTAAATAAATAAAAGTATTTATTTAATCTAGGAAAAGGACAATTTAAATAAATAAAAGTATTTATTCAAATGAGGAAAGGCTTAGAAGTGTTGCAATTTTGGTATGGTTTTGTCATTGATGTCAACACCTACTAAAACACTAGCACTTTGGAGATCCATTAGCATTCACCGGCAAGCAAGTAACTATTGCACAGTTACTGGTATATGGTTCACCGATAGGATATAATGATCACCGACACTTGGTATTATGTGGAAGACACTTGGTAATGTCGAAGACATCATTTGGACATCTTGTCCTGGATTTTTGTTCATTGTTATATTCATACTTGCATATTTGCTTTTACTGGCAAATAGGTCTAGGGTTATCGAGGGTTACACCGACAGGTTTATCTTTTCCAGATCAACATGGCACACTAAGGAAATGATTGATTATTATTGTAAATGCATTAAGCTGACATGTTCAATCGGTTATTGCATCGGATATTATATTTTTTGTAAAATGTTTTTATTGTAATATCTTGTAGAGCCAACCTACTAAAATTGGTCTTAGGTTATGGTATAAATGTAAGATCTTATTTGTAAGATCGAATGCGGAATGCAAAAAAGAATTGTGTGAAGGTATATGTGAGATCAAGCAGAGCTATACACGAAGACATCATTTGAAGGTGAAGCTATTTTTTTTTGGAAGCATATCAGCATTACACCGGTACTAAATCTAGCATATGAAGATGCTATTTTGTGCAGTACATTCTTATTGGATTTAACCATCCAACTGTAGTTAGTGTGACTCCCATTTTGTGATTGAGCAGTGAGCTCTAGGTTGTTGGCCTTTTTGCATGTGCAAACCCCATTTATGTACACTTACTATCTGCAGTAGTATCATCTAATTGTGGGTAAGGTTTCCCACCATGGTTTTTCCCCTTATAAGGTTTCCACATACAAATATTGGTGTCATGTGTTGTGGATGACTTTTTGTTTATATTTCATGCATTAATCTTTACCGGTATAGCTATTAACTGTTAACACTATCTACCGACATAATTAACTGGTTTACCGATATTAAGAATTAAGGCGGTTAAGTTGTTTTGGGTTTGAAATTAGTTGACAACTGATTCACCCCCCCTCTCAGTTGTCTCCGGGACCTAACAATTGGTACCAGAGCTTAGTCCTCTTTTGCAAAAGTTTAACAACTTAAGGAGATCCAATGTCTACTAATTATTTCAGGAAGGACGGTCCTAAACTTGATGGAACCAACTATGGCATATGGAAGATCAAGATGGAGACACATCTAAATTGCATTGGCAAAGATGTCTAGAAAGTTACAAAGAAAGGTTACAATGCTATTGTAGCTGGTCAACCTAGTCCAACTACCTTGGCTAAAGATGAGGAGAATGATTGCAAAGCAAGAGAAGCACTTTTGAGTGCATTATCAGATCAACAAATCATGGGATTATTAGATAGGTCTACTGCTAAAGCTATTTGGGATCATTTGGAAACACTGAATGAAGGAGATTCCACAGTAAAAAAACTTGAAACCTTCTGGGTCAGGTATGAACATTTGAAAATGGAAGAAGATGAAAGGATTTCTGCTTTTATGGAAAGAGTAAATGAAATTGTTTTGGGTATTAAATATTGTGGAGGAATCTTAAGTGAGGATGAAATTGTTTCAAAAATCTTAAGAGGATTTCCACCGGCATATAAAATGAAGGTTACTACTATAAATGAGTTAAGAACAATGCCTAATACATCAATAACTAGGGATACATTGATTGGAAAACTTTTAGCTTTTGAAATTGAAGAATTTGGTCCTATTGCTACTATAAAGATAGATTTAGCCTTTAAAGCATCAACATCATCTACTCCATCATTTGACAAATCTAATTGGAAAGCCTTTTATGCAAGAGAACTTAAAGAAAGCAAAAAAGAAAATGAAGAACTTGAAGAACTTGAAGCACTATTTGCAAGGAAAATGCCTAAAGGTCCAATTGGAAGTAAGTATGAAGGTAAAGTACCCTTTAAATGTTTTAACTGCAATAAGATTGGTCATATGGCTTCAAGATGCCCTGATAGACATGCTAGACTAAGAGAAGAGGCTAGAAGGACATACAAGCCTAATCCTGAATATCAGAGATTCAGATTCAAGAAGAACAAAGACAAATCTTGTTACATTGCTGATGAAGGTGTGATTGATGATTCTGATGAGGATCCAACAGACAATGGATGGGTTTTTGTTGCTATAACAGAAGATCAACCGGCACCTACTGTTCAACTAGTAGAACAAGCCCTAGCAACTAAAGTTGAAGTAAAGGATGAATGGATCATTGACTCAGGATGCTCACATCATATGACAGGAGACAAAGGTAAATTCTTGAACTTTCAAGAATACAATGGAGGTTTAGTAAGATTTGGAGATGAAAAAGCTTGTTCAATCAAAGGTAAGGGCACAATATCTCTTGATGGTAATCATAACATTGACAATGTCTACTATGTTGAAGGATTGATGCATAATCTTTTAAGTGTTGGTCAATTAGTTGAGAAAGGATTTCAGTTACAATTTAAAAATGGAAAATGCAAAATCTTGAATAGAACTAGTTTGGAAATTGCAACTCGTAATTAGACTAGATGTAATATCTTTCATTTGAATAACAGTGAAAAGACATGCTTGATTGCACATATAGATGAAAGTTGGTTATGGCATAAGAGACTCTATCATGTAAACTTTGATTGCATGGTAAAGATTAGTACTTCTAAGGTAGTTAGAGATCTACCTAAAATTATCAAACCTCAGAATACAATGTGTAAGGAATGTCAATTTGGAAAATAAGTTAGAGCTAGTTTCAAAAATATTCTAGAAAAATCCAATAATGCTCTTGATTTGATTCACACTGATTTATGTGGTCCAGCTAGAACTAAAAGCTTACAAGGTGATAGATATTTTATGCTAATCATTGATGACTATTCTAGAATGTGTTGGGTTACTTTTCTCAGAGAAAAATCAGAAGCACTTGGAAAGTTCAAACTATTCAAAGCAATGGTTGAAAATGAAACCAGTAAGAAAACAAATGTTTAAGATCAGATCAAGGAGGAGAATTCACATCTAAGGACTCTAATACATTATGTGAAGTGAATGGAATCAAAAGACAACTATCAGCACCTCGGACACCACAATAGCATGGAGTTGTTGAAAGAAAAAAAAACTATCTTGGATGCAGCAAGAAGTATGTTATCAGAAGGAAATTTACCACATGTGTATTGGAGAGAAGCAGTCAGCACAATGGTCTATACATTCAACAAAGTTCACATCAAACATGAAACTGGTAAGACCCCTCATGAACTATGGTTTGGTAATACTCCTACTCTTAAGTATTTCAGAATTTTTGGAAGTAAATGTTATATTAGAAGAGATGAGTATATTGGCAAATTTGATCCTAGAATTGATGAAGGAATATTTCTTGGATATTCATCTAAGAGCAAGGCATATAGATGTTTTAACAAAAGATTATAGAAAATTGTTGAGAGTACAAATGTAAAAATTGATGAACAATTTAGAGGAACTTCAAGGTATATAGACTCTGAACTGGTAACAGAAATTGTGACAAATGAACCGACACCAAATCCACCGATACAAAATGAAGATCCAGTTACCCTAGTACCATCTGAGGATTCCACAATAACTAAAGAACAATAGCAAACAAAGACACCCCAGTATGTAAGATTGAATCATTCTGAAGATCAGATAATTGGAAATAAATTTAAGGGAGTTATGACAAGAGGAAGATTGGCAAATGAAGAGGTATGTCTTATTTCTCAAATAGAACCATCATCTGTTAATGAAGCATGTGAAGATAAATTTTGGATTAAAGCTATAGAAGAAGAATTAGAACAAATTGAGAAAAACAACACTTGGACATTAGTTCCCCGGCTTAAAGATAAAAATGTAATTGGAACCAAATGGGTATTCAGAAACAAACTTAATGAAGATGGTAAGGTTGTCAGAAATAAAGTGAGACTAGTGTGTAAGGGATATTCTCAGAAAGAAGGAGTTGATTACAATGAAACCTTTGCACCCGTAGCTAGAATTGAGGCAGTCAGATTATTCTTGGCTTTTACAGCACACAAGAACTACAAAGTTTATCAAATGGATATTAAATGTCCATTTTTGAATGGAGATCTTGAAGAGGAATTATACATTGAACAACTTGATGGATTTTATTTGACAGATGACAATGATATGGTTTGCAGGTTAAGGAAAGCTTTGTATGTATTGAAACAAGCCCCAAGAGCTTAGTATGCAAGATTGGATAAGTATCTTTTAAAGATTGGTTTTACTAAAGGAAATGCAGACAACAATTTATATTACAAAATAACTAATGACGACATCTTGATTATAGAAGTATTTGTTGATGATATAATCTTTGGAGGAGAAGATGGTTTATGTAAGGAATTTTCTACTAAGATGCAGCAAGAATTTAAAATGTCTATGATTGGAGAAATTAAATTCTTTTTAGGATTGCAGATTTCACAAACTAACAAAGGTATAATCTTGAGCCAATCCAAATACTTAAAAGAGTTACTAAAGAAATTTGGGATGGAGCACTCTAAACCGGTAAGCACACCTATGACTACAAATGACAAATTATCCTAAAGGGATGAATCTACACCTGTTAATCCAACTAGATACAAATCTATGATAGGAGGTTTATTGTATGTGACACAAACCAAACCTGATATTATGAATGCAGTATGTATTGTTTCTAGATTTCAAAGTAATCCTAGAGAAAATCATGAATCAGTAGTAAAAAGGATTTTCCAGTACTTACAAGGCACTATAAATCTTGGATTATGGTATCCTAGAAATGAAAATTTTGATCTATGTGCATACACAGATGCAAATTGGGTAGGAGATGTGGATGAAAGAAAAAGCACCACCGGTGGAGAATTCTTTCTTGGAAAGAGATTAGTTTCTTGGTTGAGTAAGAAACAGAGTTGTATATCTTTATCAACAGCAGAATCAAAATATGTTGCAGCAGCAACTAACTCTACATGGGTACTATGGCTTAAGCAAATGTTGAAAGACATAAAGGTAAAATGCAAGGAACCTATTACCATATATTATGGTAACACTGCAACAATTGATATATCTAAGAATCCTATATTACATTCTAAAACAAAACATGTTTCTATCAAACTAAATTTTCTAAGGGAAAAAGTTGAAGAAAAGGAGATAAAACTGGTTTATGTGAATACTAAAGAACAACTTGCAGATATTTTCATAAAACCTTTACCTAAGGAGACTTTTGAATATCTCAGAGATCAGCTTGGAGTCATACCACCACTGGTAGAGACTTAAACAATTGATGATTGTCATCAACTGGTAGAATTAACAGACAAATCTTTTACTTCGGTCTTTGATGAGGAAGCTACTTCTCAGGGGAAGTAGTTGGTATATTGAATTGATTGGTATTTTGTATATGAACTTGGTATTATTGTAACTTTGGCATTTGATGTCAAAGGGGGAGAGATATCTATGGAAAAACACATTATCTTTTGAGAGATTGGTATGGAAACTTTGGATAACACATGTTGCTCCCAAGGGGAGAGATTGTTGTTTGGGAGAGACTATTACTCTCTGTATTCTGGTTATGATATTTTTAGAGATTGTTGGTTATTGGTATTTGGCATTTCTATTTTGGCACTTTGATGGTTTTTCCATTTTTTGTTGCCATCAATGCCAAAGGGGGAGATTGTTGGTATTTTGGTATGGTTTTGTCATTGATGTCAACACCTACTAAAACACTAGCACTTTGGAGATCTAGCAACATTCATCGGCAAGAAAGTAACTATTGCACAGTTACTAGTATATGGTTCACCGACAAGATATAATGATCATCGACACTCAGAATTATGTGGACGATACTTGGTAATGTCAAAGACATTGTTTGGACATCTTGTCCTAGAGTTTTGTTCATTGGTATATTCATACTTGCATATTTGCTTTTACCGGCAAATAGGTCCAAGGTTACCTAGGGTTACACCGGTAGGTTTATCTTTTCCAGATCAGCATGACACACTAAGGAAATGATTAATTATTGTTGTAAATGCATTAAGCCGACAGTTCAATTGGTTATTGCATCAGATATTATATTGTTTGTAAAATGTTTTTATTGTAATATCTTGTAGAGAAGACCTACTAAAATTGGTCTTAGGTTATGGTATAAATGTAAGATCTTATTTGTAAGATCGAATGTGGAATGTGAAAAAGAATTGTGTGAAGGTATATGCGAGATCAAGAAGAGCTATACACGAAGACATCATTTGAAGGTGAAGCTATTTTTTTTTGGAAGCATATCAGCATTACACCGGTACTGAATCCAACATATGAAGATGCTATTTTGTGCAGTACATTCTTATTGGATTTAACCATCTAACTATAGTCAGCGTGACTCTCATTTTGTGATTGAGCAGTGAACTCTAGGCTGTTGGCCTTTCTACATGTGAAGACCCCATTTATGTACACTTACTATCTGTAGTAGTATCATCTAATTGTGGGTAAGGTTTCCCACTGTGGTTTTTCCCCTTACAGGGTTTCCACGTACAAATATTGGTGTCATGTGTTGTGGATGACTTTTTGTTTATGTTTCATGCATTAATCTTTACCAGTATAGCTACTAACTGTTAACACTGTCTACCGGCATACTTAACTGGTTTACCGGTATTAAGCATTAAGGTGGTTAAGTTGTTTTTGGTTTGAAATTAGTTGACTAGTGATTCACCCCCCCTCTCAGTTGTCTCCAGGACCTAACAAGAAGAGGATTAATGAATTAATTAAATAATAAAGATTTATTTAATTAATAAAAGACTTAGGATAAAATAATTAAATAAATAAAAATAATTATTTAATTAGATAGGATAATTTTAGGTGTCTACATTTTGCCGCTCTTTGAGACAATGTAGCTTGTTACGTTGGCTCAAAGAAGATAAGATAAACTGATACAAAGTTGTCCCAT
Source organism: Cryptomeria japonica (assembly GCF_030272615.1). Classification (NCBI taxonomy): domain Eukaryota; kingdom Viridiplantae; phylum Streptophyta; class Pinopsida; order Cupressales; family Cupressaceae; genus Cryptomeria; species Cryptomeria japonica. The sequence continues at coordinate 185,772,903 of NC_081405.1, forward strand.
GATGGGAATGATTTGCCCCCTTGAGAGATTTGATGAAAATGTTTGGAAAGATTGCAGATAATCTCTCGATAAGAAATAAAGGCTAGAAAGGGCTGACCATACAAGATGACAAGGTCACACAGGAAAAAGGCTAACTCAAGAGGAATCAATAGAATCGTGTCTATGTCTTAAGAGACCAAAATTGATAGTTTTGTGATGAACATGCACTATCAATTGGATAAGATGCTGAGAGGATTCACTCGAACAAGTGCCCTAGGGAAGACAACTGAAACCAAGGCTAGAATTGACAATTATGTGATAAACATATGTTGCCAATTGGATAAGCTGCTGAGAGGATTCACTCAACAAGTGCCCTAAAATAGGTAGGTTTTCTAAGTTGAGTGTAGGATAAGTCATCGAATTGATAAAATCTGGGGACTGCTCTAGAATTATAGGATATAGTGTAATGTGATAAACATATACATTAGGATGCAGTGCCATGTGATAGATATAAGCACTAGGATAGAGCCTAATGAGAAGCACCATGTGATGGACATAGGTACCACTAGGATAGGATAGGATAAGATAAGCAGCACTATGTGATGAACATGAGTACCACTAGGATTGACATGATTGATTTGATTGGATGCAAGAGTACTTACCCTAGATTTAGTCTAGAGAGAGATTCTCTGTGATACAACAGTTACAAATAGATTTGACTGCTAAGGACCACATCATGATCAAGGCAATGGGATTGAGACACATTATGTATATTCCTAAGATTTGGACAAACAAATGACTATTAACTGCTTTGGTGAAAATAAGGTCTCCCAGGGTCTACAACCAGGGACAAATGAGATGATTCAGGGTTGAGCACTTCGGGATCTTATATTCCTTCAAGGCTTGATGGCTCCGAGGGAGGGTCTTCATCATAGCTCTCTTGGATCCCATTTTGTATCAGTTTTTGTATGATGATATGGACACCTTTGGGTGATTTTGTAGCCGTATCAGATTTTGACATCATTGTATCATAAAAATTTATTATTTATATATATATGAGATGATCCATCCTTATGGGAGCTACATGCATGTGTTCCTATGTGATGCTTCTATATGTTTTATGATGATTTTATGATGCTTATGATATGGATGCAAATATGTACATGATGAAATGCAATATATTTTTGTTCTTTTTCTAGGTTTATATGTACTAAATGTAGATGAGTATATGGTAATGATATGATATGATTATTTAGAGGATGAGATGCATGATGTGTTATTATTTTGACATTTTATGTTTTATATGAGAATGTAGATACTAACTGATACATCCATGACTGGTGGATCCTCAAAGAGAACTGATCGTCTTATGCAACAAGAGTAATACAATGGAAGCAATAGGAAAACATAGAAAGAACACAAATTCAGATCATATTATTATCATTGAACATCCAGTATCCAACCAGTTATCATCATACATTCATACTGAACATTTGGCATCCAACTGATTATCATCATACATTCATATTGAACATCTGGTAAACAATTGGTTACATGATGACTAACATGCTAGATTATAGCCCTATCGGAACTCTTAGAGTCATTTAGATCGCTAATCATGAATCTAGAATTATATCATCCTCCACTATCCTACAAATGATCACATAAAACCATATATATACCCTCTAAAACATATCTGGGTCAGCCACAAAAGATTACATTCACCAATGCAAGAAAATGAAACACGTAAATAGGTCGGCCCTAAGAATAAAAGAATTTCCTCTGGAAAATAACAGCCAAGAAGTGTGGATCAATAGGAAGATCGGCCACATGCCAAAGAACATCAAACAAGAAACCAAATAGATCCACATACCAAGAAACTGCTCCATAAATGAATGAAAACCAGCTGTTAAGCTCAAGAACAATCCCAAAACCCAGAAATAGGCAAACCAAGAGTGATAACTAGCCAGAAAAGAATCCAAATGAACTAAGAATCTGGAATTAAGCACATGAACTCACCTGGAATCCAAAAATATGATCTACAACTAAAAGAAAGCTACCACCGGAACATACTAGTAGGAACACAAAAAAATACATACTGAACTTAAACAAAAAAAAGAAATATTTTTGGTTGATGCAAGATTGCTTATACATCGGGGATGCTCCTGCATCAGACACCCCAAGTAGAAAGAGATGTTCCATGAGAGGAAAATCATGAACATAAAAAAGGATTTGGGATATAGATCCCATGATCATTCCTAATCCAAACATCCTCCTTATCTGTAGACCTCTTCCTTAGCTCTTCTAGAACCTCAACTGGATTCTCTAACTTCTGACTTTCTTTATTCCTCTACCCCTGCTTCTTACCAGCACACTATCTCTACTTACTGCCTTCTTTCTTCTGCAACTCTAATTTGTTTCTTCCATAAGAATTCATCTAGTGTGTCACCATAAGCTTTATGTCATCCGGTTATGTTTTTCCATCAAGCTTATCTATCAGATCGTTCTGCAAACTCATGTCGTCTTCCGAGATAACCTTTGCAACCGGTTTCTCAATAGTGCAACTCTTCTCAAGACTTAGATTCTTCACATCCTTCTCTCTCTCTCCTTCAAACAAGCCAATGTGAACTTCTTCCCATCCTTCTCAATAGTGATTAGGTTTCTTCTATAGTCATAAATTTCTCTTCTATCAATCTACCAAGGTCTTCCTAACAAGATATGACAAGAACTCATAGACAAAACATCACACAAGACCTTAGCCCTAAAAGGTCCAATATTAAAAATCACCAAACACTGCTCTTTTACCTCCAGCTTCTGATCATCTTGTAACCAACTTACCTTGTAAGGACAAGGATGCTCAAGCCTCTCCAATCCAAGTTTCTCTCCCATCTCCTCAGATACAAAATTATATGTACTCCCATTATCCACAATAACCTTGCAACACTTACCACCTAATTTGCACATAGTTCGGAAAAGACTCCTTCTCTCAGAAGATATGATATATTCACTTCTCTACTCCATCATGACTCTTCTTAACATAAAGGACTCTCCTTGCTTTGGTGCACACTCAGTTCCAGTAATGCCTCCTTCTGGTTCTTCATTTTCCACACAATTTCTTGCCATTCCCTGCTTACATTCATAAAACCTATGTCTAGTTTCTCCACACTTGTAACAACTATCAGAAAAGTCTCTGCTAGTATTGCCTCTATTTTTCCTCTGAATTTTCTGATCTGGTTCTTTACTCCACTTAGGTTTTGATTTATCTTCCAAAAATGGCTTCTCTATACTTTCACTCATATGTCCTTTGTATTTCTCCTTTCCTCTAGGGTTATTCTATTGTCTTCTTCTCACCTTCTCCATAGCATTCAAAGCATACTGATAAGATTCTTCAACCATAGAGATCCTCAACATAGTCATCTCATCTTGAATGTTAAATGTAAGTTCATTTATATACCTCACCACCTTTTCTCTATCCATCTCTCTATGTCCAGATCTGATCATCACCTTGTAGAACTCCTCTTTATACTCTTTAACAGTCTTGTTTCTCTGCTTTAGGTTCTTCAACTTCTTGAACAATTCCAACTCATAGTCTCCCAGTATGAACTTAGCCTTCAATCTTACAACCATCTATCTCCACCGAGTGATCTTCAATTCACCATTCTCAACTCTATCTCTTTGCAATTTTTTCCACCACAAGGAAGCATACCCCTTCAACTTAGTATGTGCCAACCAGACTCTCAGTGGTTCCTTAATATCTTCAAACTCAAAGTAGTCTTCCAACTCTCTGATCCAATCAATCAGATCCTTCAGGTTCAACATTCCAGAAAAGTTTGAAATCTCCATTTTATGAACTTTACTCACTTGCATCACTGCTCTCATAAATATGTCCTCTCTTTCATCTCCCGGTCTCTCAGCTTCCTCCACCTCAAGCTCTTCATTGACTTCTTCATACTCATCCTCAGATTCTTGATTCCTCCACAAACTAGCTAATGCATTGTGGATCTCATTCCTCATCTCATTCTTGAAATCTTCCATCATCTGCTCCACCCTTCAGGGGTTCATCCTTCTAGGTGACATCTCATCCTCTGTTCTGATGAACTGCCTCAACTCAATGATCTGACTACCAATTTTGGTTGCCTCTCCTCGACGATCTATTGGATCAACCTACAGCCTACCTCCAATTAGTGATTTGTCCACCTAAAGGAATGCCTTGAGATTCACAACCTCCATCAACAAGTTCACAACCAGCTCTGATACCACTTGATGCAGCCATGACTAGTGGATCTTAAAAGAGAACTGACCGACTCATATAGTAAGAGTAACACAATGGAAGAAATAGGAAAACATAGAAAGAACAAAAATTTAGATCATATTATTATCATACAACATCTGCTATCCAATCGGTTATCATCATACATTCATACTAAACATCTAGTAAACAACTGGTTACATGCCGGCTAACATGCCAGATTATAGCCCTACTGGAACTCTCAGAGTCATTCAGATCACTAATAATGAATACAGAATTATATCATCCTCCATTTTCCTACAAATGATCACATAAAACCATATTTATACCCTCCTAAACATATCTAGGTCGGCCATCGAATATTACATTCACCAATGTAGGAAAATGAAACGTGTAAATAGGTCGACCCTAAGAATGAAAGAATTTCCTCAAAAAATAACAACCAAGAAGTGTCGATCAACAAGAAGGTTGGCCACATGCCAAAGAACATTGGACAAGACCCCAAATAGATCCACACGCCAAGAAACCACTCTAGAAATGAAGGAAAACCAACCGGTAATCTCAAGAACAGTCTCGAAACCCAGAAATAGTCAAACTAGGAGTGATAACTATCCAAAAAAGAATCCAAATGAACTGATAATCTGGAATTAAGCAAATGAACTAGCTAGAAAGATGAAAATATAATCTGCAACGAAAAGCAAGCTACCACCAAAACATACTGGTATGAACACAAAAAACTACATACTGAACTTAAACAAAAAAAGGAAATATTTTTGGTTCATGCAAGATTGCTCAAAAACAGGGGATGCTCCTACATCACTAACCAATGGTATATGCAAGATGTGATGTGATTGTGATATCTATATGTATATATATATATAATGCTAATATGTTGTAATGCAGGTACAAACTACATGAAATATAGATAGTTTTGGTGTGTCATTATACTCAGTCATGTGGTAGCGGGCTACATGGACTCAAGGAAGGATGATGGAGGTCAATCACAAAAGGGGGATAGAAGGTAGAAGATATGGAAGTGAAAGAGCTTCTTGCACTTTATCATCATTGAGCTTCATTATGACAAATAGAATATGACAATCAAGGTATAGGTTTGACCCAAAAATTCATTGTACTACTTTGCATGGAGATCAGACAGTTGCAAACAAGGAATGCTACAGTTCACACTAGACTCACAACATCCTCATATCCTTGGACAAGTCATAGCATTACTAAGAGACAATCCACAAATAGTAAAATAGTAAGTGAACAAACCCCATCCTCACCTTTCTAGTCAAAGATATCCTAGAGATAGAATCTCTAGTCAAAGGCATCCTGGAAAAGCTAAAAGACATGTCAACAAAAGATAAAATCAAAAGAAAACCAAGACTTGACACCAACATATAATGAAATATTCAAGTTATTTGTGTTTCTTGTCACATATGCTAACATGTTTGATTTTATCACAATGTTGTCATCCTGATAAAGGACAGATAATGCTGAAAACCATGTTGTTGCCAAAGTCTGTTGAAAGATTTGATTTGTTGAAAGCCCACTACTACTTGTGTCTCACCTAAAACTGACTGAATCCATGAAATTGATACTTTATTGTGAATAAGATTAGAACTTAATTGCATATTGGTGATGCAAATGAATTTTTATTACAGATTGTGTGTGAAAAGAAGGATGGATGAAAAGATGATGCTCCTCAAAATATGTGATGCTCAGGGTACCACTTCCATCACTAGACTTAGGATTTTTGCCCTAGTTATTGATCGGACCTGATTTATTATGGACGAAAAGGGGTGAAAAGGGAGGATTTATTATGAATGGCTACCCAATCTTAGGTAGATCAATAACAAGCCATGATGGGAATAGGTAAGTTTATTATGGATGGATAGGTTGTGAGTGTGTGCAAAGTGAAAAGATAAGATTAAATCTTGAAGGAGGAAGGATCAATGTCTCTACACATGGCGCCAGTAACTTGGTTTTCACCATGGTACTTGCCCAAGGTGTCACCAATGTGGTTTTCACTGTTGGATGAGTTTATTTCTCTTTACTTTTTTCGATTTTTTTCAATTTTTTTTTTTTTTTTTTTTGTCACAAGGCACCTATTTGCCAAGTTTTCACCAAGTAATGATTTTTTTATTATTAATTTTTTGTATTTTTTTTTATTTTTTAATTTATTTTTAAAAAATTTTGACATGTTTTTTTTATTTATATATATATAACCTTCGAAGGTGCATGGTGTTGATAGGATCTTCCAATGGTTCTCCATGTAGTGTTGAGAGTTGATATGCACCTAATCCATGGACTATTGTGATGACGTAAGGACCAAGAAAATTTGGTTTTAACTTTCCCTTCTTCTCTCTATCTTGCTGATTCTTAGGATTTTTCTGAGAAATAAGTCACCGACCTCAAATGTGTGAGGCTTTACCTTATGATTGTAGCTACATCATTCCTTAACTGAATGATGTGTTTCTCCCTTGATTGTCTTCCTTGATGAAGGAACTAAGGTAGAATTATTAATGTGTGAACTATGTGGGCCCATATGCATGTCACCTAAGGAATTTTGGGCATCCCTGACAACAAATTCCTTAAAGGAAGTTCCATTAAAGGTCCATGATGTATCACCAAAAGGGAAAGGATGTGTGGAACAAGTGGATGAGTTATGAAGGCTTATGATTGCGAAAAGGAAGTGAAAGTATCATGACATGATGGAGACTTAGGATCAACAAGTATTCTTTTTGACTCAAAATTGTAGAACTTTTGCCCCCAGTTATTTTGATATTAGGGGAGATCATCTCTTGTTCTTTTTTCTTCATAGGATTTTTATCCTTGAATTTGATTTTTGTAGAGTCCAATAGCTTTTGATTTTGATTTGGACTAAAGGACTTTTCTTTATTTTTTATTTTTAGATTTTTCTTTTCATAGCTTGATTTTTGTTCTCCAATAGGTATGGTCTTTTGTAATTCATGTTGATCCAAGTTTAGAAGTGGAGTGGAAATGGAATGAGTGGATGAAATGGTAAGGCTTTATGATTTTTCAAGAGGACTGGCGATACACTCAATAGATTCCTCATTGGAACTACTCTTAGGATTATTGATATCAAGAGCTGCTTGCACCACTAGAGAAGATTTTCATTCAAACTTAGTAGCCACAACACTAGGTGGTTCATACCCAATTCCCTGATATTGCAAATTATTTGTAGGTTGTTCCTATCGACTTAATGTCTTAGAAGATAGTGGGATTTGATCAACATGAAAGATATACTCACCACATCCCAGGTCTTTAATCTTGAACTTTTCTTTGATCTCTATTTGTTTGGATGTAGAAGCTTTCAAGGACTCTGGATCAACATATGTTGATGAAGGAGTTGCTTCTTGATTGACTAGGACTATTGATTCCAATTTTGACTGTAGGTTGTTGAAATATTTGAATGGATTTAGATCACTTTTTATTGTTACTTCAACTCTATTATGAGTAAATTTTACACATTGATGATATGCTGAAGGAATAGCTCTCATTTCATGAATCCGTGGGCATCCCAAGAGTATATTGTATGTGAGATCTAGATCAAGGACTTGAAATACCACATCCTTAATCACTGGCCCAACTCTAAGAGGTAAGGTGACTATTTCCTTGGTTGAACGCTCTTCATCATCATATGCCTTAATGGTGATTGCATGTGTAAAACTCACAACCTTTTCAAAATATCCCAATTGTTTAATAGTGTTCAATGTACAAATGTTCAAACTTGCTCCTCCATCTATCAAGACTTGTTTGATGCGGTATTTATAGATAAAGGCTTCAATATGTAGAGGTGTATTATGACACTAGGTTATGGATGTGTCATCGACTTTTGTAAATGTAAGGGTATGTGGAACAGAAAGGTATCCCACCATGGCTTGAAACTAGTCCACATTCAGATTAGTGGGTACAAAGGTCTCTCTCAAAGTCTAGTCAAGGATGGCCTTATGTACAGGAGATATGTGTAAAGCTCAAGGATGGAAATGAGGGCGGGTGTCTTCCCTAATTGATCTACAAGGTCATACTCAATCTTTGTGGATGATGATGTTGTGGGCTTGGATGGAACACCTTGCAAGGTGACTTACCTCGACGAGTTGTGACATTACATTCAGAGGTTTCATTTTTGGAAGATGAGGAAGATGGTCCAATGCCTTTCAAAACAACCTTACTCCTTTGGGTAGGACCGTCAGGTGTTTTTCCTTTATAATGATAGTAGAAACATGATTATCCATTAAAATGTGATTAATAGTGGAATCATAGTCATAGGGATTCTTGGTATAATTGGCTTGATTATCTATAGTTTTGGCTTTTCCCTTGTCATGTTTAGGAAATGGTTCCTTGAACATCTAATTCTCTTCATTGGAGGTGTGACCATTCACTTCTATGTCACATCTGTCAATGAGATCATGTATGATATTCTTCAATCTATGATAATTTCTAGTCAAATGCCCTTTACTCTTGTGATATTCACAATATTCATCATCATTCCACCAATTTGGTTTCACTTTTGGCTCATATGGTGGATTATCTAGTAGTGTTATGAGCTTGTTTGCCACTAACTTCTTGAATGCGGTTTCGATTGGCTCTCCCAACGGAGTGTATTTCCTTTGAGGTTTTTATTGCCTTTGATTGTTCACTTGATTGTTTGAGTTAGAAGAACTTGCACTGGGGAAAGTTATCTTAGGTTTCACAACATTTTCATCTACTACCCCATCATTGACTGTGTTCTTATTCTTGTTCCAAAAGGGGGGTTTGTATTTCCCATTTGATTCTTCTTTATTTTCTTTGAATATCTTGATGATACCATATTTGATAAGGACATTTTTTGTTGTTGTAGCGTCCTAAAATTGTGACACTTGCAATTTTGACTGCATTTGGGTCTTCACGATGGTGACGCAACACTGAACCTGAATGGAGACCCCAAACTTGTTCATGACATCAAAAACTGCATTTTTCAGCACCCTGGCCTGATCCTCCTTGCACCCTATTGTCCCTAGAGGTGGGACCATGGCGCCTAGTGCCCTAGTCCCTGGCCCTATTTTGGGCCCAGTCTCTTATGGGGCTTCGGGTCTTTAAGTTTGCAAATTGGAAAATAAGGTTGCTATGTCGGCCTAAGGTCGGAAAAATCAATCTTTCAACCCTAATTGGTAAGTATATAAACTAGATTTCCTCTCCCATTTTGGGAGGGAGGATATATGTGACAAGACGCGGAAACGATATTCAAACATTCAAGCATTCAAGAATTCCTTCAAGCAATTGATCATTCTAAGTCTCCATTCAAGGCTAAGTGTTGCATTCAAGACAAGGATTCAACCATTGAAGAGGAGATCACATACCACATACAAAATACAACATACAACAACATTTACACCTTTGCATGTAAGAATACAAACATTCTTACAACAAGGTATTAGTACTTGTTTACATTACAATCATTTACATTTACAACATTCTCATTTCTTGGTTAATTCCAAAACTGGGGTTTGACCTACGGGCAAACCCCTAATCCCTAACCCCCCAATCGTCCTCTCTTTTCTATGTGTAGGTTGCAGGTACGCGGCTATAATTGAAGATCTAGAATCTTTGTGCAGAGACGAACAGATCCCCCTTCGTTTTCCGGATTTTTCGGAGGACCGTGTGCACGTCGGGCACCATCGTCCCGTCAACTTTCGCTCAAATTTGTAGGACAGCGTCATCTCAACATTTTACTACTAATTCCAGGTTCGCAGCTTCATCCTATATTCCTATCTCTATTTATAAGTGAATCTTTCTCACTTTACATACATTCCTAGCTCAATCCTTCTATCTACATTCTTTACAAAAGAGGGTAGCCTTGCTATCATAACCCTTGAAACTCATTTAGAATCCAATCTTGCATTGTGTGGGATTGGATCTTGTGGGTTTCAACCCCTCTTTTGAATGTAAAGTCTCTCCTAAGTGAAAACCGTCAACCCTAGTGACCTCCTTTCTCTCTCCTTGGAGTGGTGGGGGGAACACTTAGGGTTCGATCGCGATTTTCCGCTTTACATTTTGGTGAACCTGACGTGAACATCCTTTCTGATTATTCATGGTTAGATCTGAAAAATTTGCTTCCTTAATTACATTTCCATGTTTGATCTTTTGCAAAATTTTAGAGGTTAATTGCATAAAAACCCTAAATTTTCTTTTTAGTAATTGAGCTTGTGAAATGTTTAGTTGTTAATGCTTGTTTCAGATCTACCCTTCTATTGTAAATTGTCAATTCATATTGGTTCTTTAATTTTGAAAATTAAGTGGTTAAGTGTCAAAACCCTAATTTTTGAAACCCTCTTGATTCAACCTTTGACCGATAATTTCACTGATCAAAACATCTCCAAATTGGCTGTAACTTTGGATTCCGCAACAAAATCATAATATCTTTCCTCCTTGAAAATTTGGAAAAACGTTGCGAGGACCATGTGCACCCCGAGCGCCATCGTCCCCGACATTTTTTCCGAAATTTCGGGAGTTAGATCTTACTATATTTTTCTGCTAAAATCCAGAATCTTGGCTGATTTCATCAATTCTAACACTTTCAAAATTAAGGTCAAAGTTGGTCTAGTGATTGCTTGGATTAAGGCTTCTAATCATTCAAAAATTGTTGAAATTGAAATTTTGTGTCAAAATTGTGTTTCTTACCATCCTAAATCTGAAAAGTGTGTTGGCATTCATTTGAAGTTTCAGTGCTTTATTCAAATTCTTGCAATTTGTGACTTTTGAAATTAAGTGTTTAATTACACCAACTTTGATTTCCGCTTTCAAAATTGAATTTTGCGTGAAATTGAGTCAACTTTTAAATTTCAAAGCTTGCATTGCTCTTAGTATTCCCTCTAAAATCATAAAATTCAAAATTTCAGTTTCCCTCTCTTTTTCAAAATTCAAATTTTGCATTTTCCAACAATCTTGGTAGGGTTCAATTTTGAGATTGCAACTTTAATTTGGCCTATCTATAGATCGTAAAATCACTCAATTTTTTCAGATTGGCTTTAAAATCATCATAACTTTCATCCTTGAAAATTTCAAAAAAGTTGTGAGGACCGTGTGCACTCCGTTCGTCACGGTCCCTGACATTTTTTCTGAAATTTTGGAAGATTGTCGTGATTGCATTTAACAGCCTAAATCTAGGAGATTGGCTGATTTTATTGAAATTTGCTACCTCTAAATTCAAAATCTTCTCTCTCTCTAGTGCATGAGTTTTACAACAATAAGCCCTACTTACACTATTCCCATTAGACGAAGCCTTAGAATTAAGTCTTTCCAAGGTTTAATTACTGAGGATATGGAACCTAATTTGAATAGCCTTTTTAACAAGGACACGGGTAATTCCTCTAATCCTCCTAATGATGAAGAAGCTCTCCATGAGGTTTATGTAGAACAACTTTCAAAATTGGATAACCAATTTGATGATTTTCAGCAATGGATATCTCAAGAGTATCCCGATAGTCAAGCTCTTTCATTAATTGAGGGTCTAAAATGTATGGTTCAAAGTGATAAGAATGGAATTGATATTTTGTGTGGTATTGCACACATTGTGGATTCGAATGTGATGCCTATGAAGAGTTGTGCTGAAACTTTGGGTTATACACAACCTCCTACTCAAGTCAATCATTCTATTCCTTTGACAACTTCTATTGCTAGTATACCTACCTTTACATCAAACATAATGACTACTTCTATACAAGACATTCCGCCTATGATCACCAGTCATGGGGGTAATCCTTCCTCTTCAATCAACCCTCTTCCTTCATTCAATTTGAGTTCTTCATTCATTCCTTCAATGAGTGTTCCTATTACATCTCCACAAATGAACCTAGCGCAAGGGGGCAATTCATTTAACTATTCCATTCCTCCTTGTAGTGTTCCTCCTTTCCAATCATCTCCTATGACTAACTATCATAGTGTCCCACCACCTTACTCTCAATCAATACCTTCTTTCAATAACATAATACCTCCATCTCAATCTAACACGTCTAATATGAATTCTTCGACTGAAGTGACCATTAACAATCTTGCACAAACTGTCTCTTCTTTACAGCAACAAATTGCCTCTATGAATCAATCTAAGTTTAGTGTGCCCACATTTGATGTTGCGAGCCCACTTTCTCTTGACATTGTTTGAGCTATTCCTCCTAAACATGTTGAAATCCCGCATTTGGAGCTTTATAATGGTAAAGGTGATCCTCTAACACATGTTAAGACTTTTCAAACAATATGTACTGATTTTGCTTATGACCAAAGGTTGCTTGCAAAATTGTTTACTAGGACATTAAGAGATAAAGCCCTACAATGGTATTGCTCGTTGCCTTCTTATTCTATTACTTCTTTCGAACAACTTGCAAATGCTTTCATTCAACAATTTCAAAACAATATAAGTCCCAAAGTTACTTTGATTGATTTAATGCATTGTAAACAAGGTGTTAAAGAAAAAGTGACTGATTTCATTGGTAGATATAAGCATTTGTATGCTCAAATCTCTTTTCCAGTGCCTGACAATGATATTCAAAGAATCTTTATTTCTAATTTACAAAAAGATATTACAGAAAAACTTCTGTTTTCTGAGTATACTTCTTTCCAACAGTTGTGTGCAACTCTTCACAATTATCAACTGACAGTGAGTCAAATGGAACAAGAAAATCCTATGGCTCCGAGTGATAAGGGTGATAGTAGTCAACAACCATTTGGGAAGTTTAAACCGAATAGAGAGTTCGTTAAGTTTAATGAAAACATCATCAACAACAATGTGAATGCAGCATCAGGTGTGCCTCCTATTTCTAAGTTTTTCAAGAAAGAAAGAAAGTTTACTCCTTTGAATGAATCATTGCATAGTATTATGAATAAGTTATTGGAACAAAATGTGCTTACTCTCCCTCCTATAAAGCAAATAGACCCTACAAAGATTAATTCACCCTATTTTGATAACAAATCTTTTTGTCAATTTTATCATCAACCTGGGCATGATACTAAAAAATGTTTTGCTTTAAAGGGTAAAATTCAAAATTTGATTGATAATAATACTATCTCTGTTTCAGGAGTGAATGATAAAGGCAACACATTTGTAGCTCCTCCTAACCAAAATCTCAAGATTTTTACTGATCCATTGCCTTCTCATACCTCTAATGCGATTGATACTAATGATTCCTTTGTCTCACCTGATGATCTTGTGTCTATGACTCCAAATGTGATTAACTTTGTAGAGCAGCAAGAAAACCCTAAAGAACCTTCCATCACATTTGATTCTAGTGAAACTATTAGGGCACCTGATGGTCCTTTATATATAGTTGCAAAAGTCAAGAATACACCTTGCCGTGGAGTGCTTATTGATTCTTCTTGCATGGTTAATGTTATTACTGAAGAATTTCTCTTTACTTTACAATTGAATCAAGTGATTTATGACAAAACAGATGTGATTGTGAAATTATTTGATGCATTTTCTTCTCCTGCAATTGGTTCTATTACATTACCTACTGAGGTCCATAACAAATCCCTTGATGTGAACTTTGCTATTATTCCTTCATCTGAACAATTTTGTGTGAAGCTAGGCTATCCTTGGCTATCTTCCATGAAAGCTATTGCTTCTCCTATTCATAAGTGTTTGAAATTTCCCCATAATGGTGAAGTTGTTACTGTCAATCATAGTCTCTTTAAACCAGCTGAAAGAACTTCTAGCATTCCTATTGATTATTTTTGGCCTAAACAATTCCAATCTCTTCCTCCGCGAAGTGATCATCTTTTCAAATCTTATCAAAAGTGGAAAACAGATATGATCTTATCTCTAAGTGAACCTACAACACCCAAACTTGATATTCCTATCATTCTTGAGAAGGAAGTTCTTCCTTTGAAAGATAAAACTAATGTCTTTCCTCAAGAAGATTCCCAACCCATCCCTATGGATGTGACTATATTTATGCCTAATAAACTTTCTAAAAGTAGACCTATACCTCCTCGTCATGATGGACTTGGTCTCCTTCCTAAACCAAATATTCCTCCTTTATATGGAGTAGTTCCTCCTCCTTCCTCTTATGGAGAGAAGAGACCTTCCTCTTCTCCTATTATTCAGCCTAAGAGACCACAACCTAAACACCCAAGTGATAAGGATGAGAACATTCCTCCTCCTCAATCTTCTCAATTTCCTACTAAGACTAGACGAAATCGTTCTGCGCATGAACGCTGACGAAAGCGTCATCTTAGAGCTCAAGCAGCTGCTTCTCAAACTTTGCAATCCCCAAAAACACCTTCAGCAAGCATTATTCCATTTTCTCCAAAATCTCCTAAGCATAAGATGCATGATGGTCTTGATCCTGTGCGAGTTAAAGATCCTATTTTTATAAATCTTGATGATGATATAGATGAAAATGTTATTCATGATGAAAATGTTACTTCTTTTCATTCTGATAGTGAATATGAATATGTTGATGTTGATAACCATTTATCTAACGAATTTTCTAAAGCACTTATCCTAGCTCCTAGACAAGAACAACGTGGCTTGGAACATAAACATAGCCCTTGTTTGGATCTTGTGATAGCTCCATTTGTTGTGTTGGATGTTCCTCCTCTAGCGTGTTCCCTGCCTTCCTGAAATATTGATCAGCAAGATCGAGGGGTAGATGACGTGCTAGACTAGTTTCATTAGCATAGCAGATTCTCTCCTCCTCTCTTTCTTTTGTTACTTCTTCTATGTGTTATTCTCATTCATCTATTTGTTGTCCTTAGTGTTGTCTACTTGAGGACGATGCAAAGCATTGAGATCTCTTTTGGTCTCTCTCATGTTGACTCAAAAGACACATGTGTTCCCTTCTTCTAGGTGACCTTCCTTGATTGGGGAATGAAGAACAATTATGCATACATACATATGATATACATGAATTATCATACAGCATACTGACCTCAAGGAAAGTGAAGTCACCTCGTGATTTGTGTTTTGTGTCTATTATCCTTGGGTTTATCTCACATTTGGGGGCTAAATCTTTGTGATAACGTGCTCCTTCCCCTTCTCATTTCTTATGTGTATCACTACCTTAAAGCAATCACCCCCGTTGAGGCGTGTGCGATCACTTTAACGTAGGGGGGCATACACCCCGTCCATATCTCTTTAGGATACTTGAAAATTTCTTGACAAACTTAGCTTTGCCTTGAAAATTTTTGGTATTTTTCTTGCATGACTCATAGTGAGGGAACCTTACTATTGACAGTCATGGTTCTCCCTCATGATCTTCCCTTTTACTTTGTCAATCGAAGTCGTAAGATTCTTAGTCCACTGGGGGCTTGGTGTGTCTTGCCTCCTTGACGTGGTGAAAGTCTTTCAATATTGTTTCCTTGTACTTTATCGGAAGTATGGGTGTACGCTTATACTCCCGCTAAAGTGGGGGCTAAATGTAGCATCCTAAAATTGTGACACTTGCAATTTCAACTGCATTTGGGTCTTCACGATGGCGACGCAACACTAAACCTAAATGGAGACCCCGAAACTTGTTCATGACATCAAAAACTGCATTTTTCAGCACCCTGGCCTAATCCTCCTTGCACCCTGCTGTCCCTGGAGGTGGGACCATGGCGCCCAGCGCCCTGGTCCTTCAGAACCATGGCGCCCAGCACCCTGGTCCTTCAGAACCATGGTGCCCAGCACCCTAGTCCCCGAGGACCATGGCACCCAGCGCCTGGTCCCTTGCCCTATTTTGGGCCCGGTCTCTTATGGGGCTTCGGGTCTTTAAGTTTGTAAATTGGAAAATAAGGTTGCTATGTCGGCCTAAGGTCAGAAAAATCAGTCTTTCAACCCTAATTGGCAAGTATATAAACTACATTTCCTCTCCCATTTTGGGAGGGAGGATATATGTGACAAGATGTGGAAACGATATTCAAACATTCAAGCATTCAAGCATTCAAGCATTCCTTCAAGCAATTGATCATTCTAAGTCTCCATTCAAGGCTAATTGTTGCATTCAAGACAAGGATTCAACCATTGAAGAGGAGATCACATACCACATACAGCATACAACATAAAACAACATTTACACCTTCGCATGTAAGAATACAAACATTCTTACAACAAGGTATTAGTACTTGTTTACATTACAATCATTTACATTTACAACATTCTCATTTCTTGGTTAATTCCAAAACCGGGGTTTGACCTAAGGGCAAAACCCTAATCCCTAACCCCCCAATCGTCCTCTCTTTTCTGTGTGTAGGTTGCAGGTACGCGGCTGTAATTGAAGATCTGGAATCCTTGTGCAGAGACGAACAGATCCCCCTTCGTTTCGCAGATTTTTTGGAGGACCGTGTGCACGCTGGGCACCATCGTCCCGTCAACTTTCACTCAAATTTGCAGTACAACGTCATCTTGACATTTTACTGCTAATTCCAGGTCCGCAGCTTCATCCTATATTCCTATCTCTGTTTATAAGTGAATCTTTCTCACTTTACATACATTCCTAGCTCAATCCTTCTATCTACATTCTTTACAAAAGAGGGTAGCCTTGCTATCATAACCCTTGAAACTCATTTAGAATCCAATCTTGCATTGTGTGGGATTGGATCTTGTGGGTTTCAACCACTCTTTTGAATGTAAATTCTCTCCTAAGTGAAAACCGTCAACCCTAGTGACCTCCTTTCTCTCTCCTTGGAGTGGTGGGGGGAACACTTAGGGTTCGATCACAATTTTCCGCTTTACATTTTTGGCATACACTCCATCCATATCTCTTCAGGATACTTGAAAATTTCTTGACGAACTTAGCTTTGCCTTGAAAATTTTTGGTATTTTTCTTGCATGACTCATAGTGAGGGAACCTTACTACTGACAGTCATGGTTCTCCCTCATGATCTTCCCTTTTACTTTTTCAATCGAAGTCGTAAGATTCTTAGTCCACTGGGGGCTTGGTGTGTCTTGCCTCCTTGACGTGGTGAAAGTCTTTCAATATTGTTTCCTTGTACTTTACCGAAAGTATGGGCGTATGCTTATACTCCCGCTAAAGTGGGGGCTAAATGTAGCATCCTAAAATTGCGACACTTGCAATTTCGACTACATTTGGGTCTTCACGATGGCGACGCAACACTGAACCTGAATGGAGACCCTGAAACTTGTTCATGACATCAAAAACTGCATTTTTTAGCACCCTGGCCTGATCCTCCTTGCACCCTGCTGTCCCTGGAGGTGGGACCATGGTGCCCAGCACCCTGGTCCTTTAGGACCATGGCACCCAGCGCCCTGGTCCCTAGCCCTATTTTGGGCCCGGTCTCTTATGGGGCTTCGGGTCTTTAAGTTTGCAAATTGGAAAATAAGGTTGCTATGTCAGCCTAAGGTTGGAAAAATCAGTCTTTCAACCCTAATTGGCAAGTATATAAACTACATTTCCTCTCCCATTTTGGGAGGGAGGATATATGTGACAAGACGTGGAAACGATATTCAAACATTCAAGCATTCAAGCATTCAAGCATTCCTTCAAGCAATTGATCATTCTAAGTCTCCATTCAAGGCTAAGTGTTGCATTCAAGACAAGGATTCAACCATTGAAGAGGAGATCACATACCACATACAACATACAACATACAACAACATCTATACCTTTGCATGTAAGAATACAAACATTCTTACAACAAGGTACTAGTACTTGTTTTACAATCATTTACATTTACAGCATTTCTTATTTCTTGGTTAATTCCAAAACTGGGGTTTGACCTAAGGGCAAACCCCTAATCCCTAACCCCCCAATCGTCCTCTCTTTTCTATGTGTAGGTTGCAGGTATGCGGCTGTAATTGAAGATCTGGAATCCTTGTGCAGAGATGAACAGATCCCCCTTCGTTTCGCAGATTTTTCGGAGGACCGTGTGCATGCCGGGTGCCATCATCCCGTCAACTTTTGCTCAAATTTGCAGGACAACGTCGTCTCGACATTTTACTGCTAATTCTAGGTCTGCAGCTTCATCCTATATTCCTATCTCTGTTTATAAGTGAATCTTTCTCACTTTACATACATTCCTAGCTCAATCCTTCTATCTAAATTCTTTACAAAAGAGGGTAGCCTTGCTGTCATAACCCTTGAAACACATTTAGAATCCAATCTTGCATTGTGTGGAATTGGATCTTGTGGGTTTCAACCCCTCTTTTGAATGTAAAGTCTCTCTTAAGTGAAAACCGTCAACCCTAGTGACCTCCTTTCTCTCTCCTTGGAGTGGTGGGGGGAACACTTAGGGTTCGATCGCTATTTTCCGCTTTACAGTTGCCATTCCTTTCTCAATGACCTCTTTGAAGTTAGAAAAACATGTTTTTCTTAGCTCATATTTGATATCCTTGTTGATGTTTTTTGTGAACATTTCTAGCATTTTCTTTTGTGTTATATCACAAGAGCATCGACTATCAACACCTCTACATCACTATAAAAATGAAGCAAAAGATTCCCCATGTTTCTGCTTAATATTGCATAAGGTGGCTACTGAAACATTTTTTTCAATGTTGTATGAGAAATGTTGTATAAAAGCCTCTGCTAGATCACCCCATGACTTAATTTCAGGTGGAAATTGGGAGAACCATTCCATTTCTTGTTTGCCTAAGTTTTGTGGAAACAATCTCATCAAGTACATTTCTTCTCCTGCTACCTCAATGCAAGTTCTGTAAAAATGGCTTATGTGTGCCTTAGGATCCCCTTTGCCTTTGTATTTATCAAACTTTGGTGTCACAAAATATGGAGGGAATGGATGCTTTGGAATGCTTCTATCAAATGGGTAAGGACATATGTCCTTCATTGTATTTTTTTGCTTTGGTGTATTCATGTCTGCCATTTTCTTTTGTAAGTCCTTTATCTATTGTTGCAAGTCATTCTTGGGTGGTTTCTTTTCTCTTTAAGCTAGTCCAATTCTTGAGCCACCGGGTGGAGGAGGATAGATATAATGCATATATGGATGATATTGATCATAGATGTGTTCATATGGAGGAGGGACATAATTATAGCTTGCATATGGACCACTTGGTATGGTATTATAGTGAGGAGCACTAGGTTTAGGTCAATACATGTCATGACCATGGGGATAGGAAGTCTCATAAGAATGATCTTGGATATTTCCCCAAATCTGACATAGGGTCTCCTCATGTCATGATTTTGAATGTTCGATTGAGTGTAATTGTATGCATTGGTATTATCTTGGGTATCATCATGAGCATACATGGTGGTAGTTCTTCTCCATGGGAAAGGATGACTACGAGGTTATTCATGAGAAGTTCTATAATAACTAGCATGAGAATGAGTGTATGTGTTTGAAATAGGGAGGAAGGTGACTCAAGCACAAAGAGATCTTTATTACCACCACTATTGGGCCTCCTTTGCCTTGTATTAACTTGATTTATTTGGTTTGTATCATCCTCTAAAATTTGTGACATATCAAAATCATGAGGTATTCTTGTCCCACTTTGTGCCATGACTTGAAGGAAATATTGTCTATCCCTTTTCATGATTTCTTGAACCAATCTATTAAAATGGGGAACCATGATAGTTTCCTCAACTTCTATAGATTCCACAGATGCATTGTCATTATTATTATCATTTACATTGTTATTGTCATTGTTGTCATTGTCTGGAATATTACTGCAGTTTTCAAATGGATTGTAGAATTTGTCTCCATCAAACTCATAGGTACTCATGTTTAAAGACCTTAAAGCTTCTTTGACTTCCCTTCTAGACCTTTGTGAACAAATTTCAACCATGGACTAAAGTCTTGACCAAAATGAAAGGTAGTATGAAAATGCAAAGACTATAGAAGACCAAGAGGTGTATGAAGTATAGATGAATCTTGGGTCAACTTGCAATGTCCAAAAGTATAAGACCAGATTATGTATGTGTGAGAGTAAGGTGTGTCTTCCAAAGAGATGATGGATCTCTTGATGAGTTAAATTGACCTTGACTCAAGAAGACCAAATGAGACTCTAAGATGATAGATCTTTATGCGGGACTCACCTAGTGTTGTGTTGTAGAATGTTTGTAAAATGTGATGAGGACAAGCAAGGTACCCTTTTGACTCAAATTTGGCAAATATGTATGAGGAAAATGCAAGTGAAGGAAAATGAATGACTATGTATGACCAAGATAGGTTGATTGAAAAATGAAGCCCTATAGGAAGCAACCTTAGAAGCTCTTTGAATCTAAAAACTTAAGTCATTTTTCTCTTGACAAATCTTTTGTAATTTCTTAGTTTTGAACACAGATGTAGTTTAAGTAAACCCAGACGTGATTTTAAAAATGTTTTACAATTATGTCCAATAGTGAAATTGTTGAATGTGAGCATATCTCAATGTTTTGACTTTTAGTGGCAAGAAAACATAGCAAAATAGTGAAGGCGCAATGTGTGAAGGTGTTTTGTCTTAAGGATCCAAAATGTTTCCAAATGTGAAGTGAGATGTGAAATGTTTTTTCATACACTTGAAAACATGGTAGACACAATTTTTTTTTGTTTTGATTGAAAATGTTTGAGTGTTTTGATCATGCAAGCACAAATCCTAGGGTTGGTCGGGACAATAGTTGTTGAATCTCACTTGGGGGTTATCCCTAGCTACGCAATCCAGAGCGGATACTTAGATGATTGACACTAATTGCTCCACCCTCAACACTCACTTCTCTAGGAAAGCCAAGCACCAGTCCCCATGAAAACTCCCTGTGGAGAACTTTGTATCTCTACTAAGAACCGTAAGAATGTGAGCCACTTCAGAGGTCCGACCTCCTACGCCAACAACTAGAAGGTTTTTGGCTTCTAACACAAAAGGTGTTTAGTAAGGGCATCCATTTGAGTGGCCATACATATGACGACATACGCTTTGTTAAGGAAGGCTCATAGCCTATAGAGGTTGTGCTCTATAGGGTTTATGGGGAGACATGTTGTCGATATGAACTAATCAACACCCATTGCTTGCAACTTTCATCACAAACACATTTATGTATAGTGGCTTAGAAGAGCTTGGCTTTATCTTGTTACCACTTGGGTTGTTCCCTCTCACTTGGCCATATGGGATAATCGGGAGGCAAGCCCTCTAAAAAGAAACACAAAGGGAGCCTATTGCTCAAGACACAAAAGACACTTGTTAATTTTAGACCACCAATTGAAGTGTTTTGCTAGACTAAAGAAGAAAAAGAAAGCAATTTCTAAATCAAATCTTTGTCAAAGGTTCTGCACAAAACTTTTTAGTAGTTGTGAAATAATACTTCTCCTGCAAGCACACAAGTTAGGTATATTTTTAGAAATCCCAAATGACTTTGTGAAATAGGGGCCTTCGACAATATCTTTTTTGACAAATTCAAAGATCTGATTTTCCACAAGTTATTTTGCATCAAAATTAAATTCATAAAGAATAGACCACCTGCAAAATTTCAAGACATTTCCAGAAATGTAATAAAATCCAAAAATTTGCTAATTTGCTCTCAAAATTAATTTTTTATGAAAAATCATAAAAAAATCACAATTTATCCAAAAAATATGAATTTTTTATTGGAAACTCCTAATATCATTCCCAATCTGTAAAAAACCATTCCTACAAAAATTCCAAGTAGTTTGTGAGATATGATCAAAACATTGCAAAACCCTAATTTTTAAAGATCTGATTTTTTCATGAATTATTTTGCATCAAAATTAAAATCACAAAGAACATATCCCTTGTAGAATTATGATAAATTTCCAAAAATGTAAGAAAATACAAAAAAATTCACTAATTTTCTCCCAAAATTAATTTTTATATGAAAAATCATAAAAAATTCATAGAAAATTCAAATATGTTCCAAAAAATCTGAATTTTGTACTGAGTACTTCTGATGTTGTTCTCAACCTAAAAAAACATTTTGATGCAAAAATTCCAAGCCATTTGCGATATCGGATCAAAACATTGTAAAACCCTTTCCAACAATGTAGGAAAATCCGAAAAATTCACTAATTTGCTCCCAAAATTATTTTTTTATGAAAAATCATAAAAAATTTATAGAAAATTTAAATATGTTCTGAAAAATCTTAAGTTTGTATTGAGGTCTCTAGACATTGTTAGTAACCTGCAAATGAAATTTGATGCAAAAATTCCAAGCCGTTTGTGAGATCTGATCAAATCTCTCCAAAATCTTAATCTTATGTCCAAAACCTAGCTGCACAAGGTTATTCTCCAAATTACTTTACAAAACAGCAATATAGGGTTATAAAAACCTATTAAAAAAACATACATCTTGTATGCGGGAAAAGCGGGTCGATAGAACTTAATATGTGAAAATATTCTAAAAGGACTTGTCCACACACACACACAGGACTTCTTGGTGCAAGCTATGCAGTAATGAAGTATTACTCAGCTTCCCAAGGTGGGTCCCATGGTTCTCTATCTTACAATGTCCCTCAAACCAATTTTTTTGTTCTCAGATCACCGAGAAAAATGGTTTAGGGATGGCAAATGCAAGAACGAGGGATGCTTTGATGGATTTTAGTATGAGATGCATCCTAAGTTATGCATGATCTTAGAAATGCAATAAACTAGATGATAAGATGACAAGGTTAGTATGAGTACTATCCTAACATGATATATTAGTCTATGATTGAGCTAAATGATAAAGAAAATATTCTAAACATGCATATTTAGACTAATTCCTGATTTCAAAGAGGCTAAAATGATGAGCATAAAAATGATATGAAAGCTTGAATGTATTTGAGCATAAGTGTGATACTACAAATTTTGAGGATGATTAAAATGGAGGAATGAGAGCTCTATTTATAGCAAAAACAAGGCAATGGATGGCCAGGATTGAAAGGTTTAATCAAGGGTTGAGTTTGAAAGTTGATAATCCATGTTTGCAATTTGCACCAATGAAATGGTGACAAATATCAACATAGGGTTGGGTTGAGAGAAGGGGTTGGAGGCATTAAATGCCTGAGAAGACCTTAGGGTTATCTAGAAGGTAAGGGTTAAGCTTAAGTTAGGATTACCCATTGGATTAAGAGTTAATCCAAGGATAAACCCTTGTGCAAATGATTAAGAGATAATCATGGTCAAAGCATTAAAGGCTTGATGAGACCCTTGGGTTGGATGAAGGTTGAGTTAAAAGAAATTCGTTAACTATGTAAGAGGGTTTGAGTTAACCATTAATGGTTATGAAGACTTTGGGGAATTAAGTGGTTGAAGACTTGAAGCCTTTAATGGTTATCAAAGACTTTGAGGATTTGAGAAGTGACTTCCCCTTGCTTAGGGATGTGACAAAGTTTAGGAGATGGTTTAGACTTAATTAGAAATGATTAGAAGAGTCTAGAAAAAATTAGGAAGGGGTTTAGGAAGGCAAGTGGGAGATGTAGGAAAATGCAAGTTGATGGAGGGATAATAGGATTTAATTGAAATAAAGTTAATTTAATTCAATTTGGGGAGATTAAATAAATTAGATTTATTCAATTTAGGATAACTATTTAATTAAATTTGAATTTAATTAAAAGTGGATAGAAGGGTTTTAATTGAATAAAATGATTTATTCATTAAATGGGTATAGTGAATTTAATTTAAATAAATTGAATAATTTACTTAATTAAATAGAGGAATGCGGGTAATTTAATTAAATTGGATTTAATTAAATGGAGAAATGAACATAAAATATTCATTTAGGAATAAGGTCATTTTTATACGTCTACACATCTAATAAAAATCCATGTCCCACCGGGCATGCCAAAATGTATATGGTGAAAATTGATGTTAAACTATTGTAAAACCATAAAGATCCAACCACAAACAATCTAAGTCCTACAATGAAACATTCACCAATACCAATAGAGATACCTAAGATCATGTAAACCAACAAAATAAAGAAATATGACCATTCACATGTCAAGTAGGGTTTCAATCTCCATTATCTTCCTATCTCCATTGATCTTGCTTGATATACTTGATCCCATATTTTATGTGTGCACAAGAGCTCAACAAAGAATGGAAATGTGGTTGATAGCTTAATCGCAAGAAGACTTGAATGGATAAGATTGATTAGACACCTTGATTAGCTAACTATATTGATTAGATGATTAGATGATTAGAAAATTAAGGTTGATAATGAAAGAGAGTATCCTCTTATATACAAGACATAGTAAGAAATGGAGGGATAAGATTAAGAGGTATAAAGATAAATGGTCGGCTAGGATTAAAGGGTAGGTAGAGGAAATAATTAAATGATAAAGGGGGTAGGTAAGAGAAGAATTAAGAGATGAATGACATGTGTCATGGGTAGACAAGGCTAATCAAACTAATTAAATAAATAAAGATTTATTTACTTAATAGAGGAAGTCGGATTAATTTAATAAATAAAAGTATTTATTTAATTTAGAAAAAGGACAATTTAAATAAATAAAAGTATTTATTTAAATGAGGAAAGGCTTAGAAGAGGAATAATGAATTAATTAAATAAATAAAGATTTATTTAATTAATAGAAGACTTAGGATAAAATAATTAAATAAATTAAAATAATTATTTAATTAGACACGACAAGTTTAGGTGTCTATGGGTACTAGCAACAATTTAATTGATCTTGTAAATTATTGCATTGTAAAGATGTAAACAAATATAAAACACAATACCAATAAATTTATTCATATAATTCAATAATATAATGAAAAGAGAAAAATGGTATCATGTTTCATTTACATAGTTCATCTCATCATAAGGAAAAATATTACATAAATTGACACCATAAGGTTTATTACATCAATAAATAATGATACTATATAAGATATTGAAATCTTTGGTCACCATAAATCCTTCCTTCATTTTCAAATTGTGAGATGAGAACATGATGCAGGTGCTTTTCCATCCAACCATGAAGTGTAAAAACTCCTAGTGCTCTTTGATTAAAAAGATCCTAACCCAACACAAAGTACCTAGGAATTTTGATGCAGTCAAGGGAGGGAGATTTAATAAAGGACAGCCCAACCTTGTAGCTTAACACACAAATCATGCACAACATACCGATAACCGGTAACAAGATGCTAGAAACAACTCAGAACACATAACTGGTAAACAATGTGAATGACTCTTATTACAATCTGAAGGATTACATATGCCACATGTTGGATCATAGTCCAGGATACAAATAACACATAAAACACAATTACAAGATCTATAGATCATCCTCATATCAAATCAACTTTCGGGGATAGTCTATCAGTTCTACCCTAATCCAAACCTCATCATTCTAGCCACAATCCTACTAGATCAGAATCCTGCTGAATCTACATCTTCGCTCGATCACATAACTCTATCCTTCTATCTTCTAATTTATGTCTATCCAAATGATTTACAAAGCTCCATAGATATACTGCCCACAAATAATTACAACTTAATCAAGTCGGTCTAAAGACCAACCCGTTCATGAAACGTGCAACACTAACATGTCGGCTCAATTCACTAAGAACAAACATGAAAACATAAAATGATGCGCAGACCTTCGGGAATACTGGTCATGGCCTAAAACAACATCTCCAATGATCCGCAAGTCACGAAGATCAACCACAACTTGAAATCATCTTTGCTCAACACACTGCTAGACTAATCGGTAAGAACGTATCAACCGGGCTAATGCCGGGATCCACATCTCACCGAAAACAAAGCCAAAGGCTATGAATCCCGAACATGATAAAGACCACGAACACAAGGGAATAAACCCAAAACCACAATTCTAAATACTCAAACATGAAGAAATGCCAAGATCTCAAGCAATTCCACTGAAAACTGCCCAGCCGATAAGAACTAGACTAGTGCTCCTACATCAGATGAGAGAGACACAATGGAAACAACAAGAAAACATAACAAATTCACATAAACAGATCATATTCAAGCCATAGAACTTCTAGAAATCATTTGAAAATCATTATATTATCATCAAGGAACATTCGGTAATTAACTGGTTACATGCAGGCTTCAAGCCAGATATAATCCAACCAGGACTCTAAGAATCAACTGGATTAGAACATGTGAATCTCCATCCTCATTCTTAGTTCTACTTCCTCTACCCTTACAAATGATTAAATAAGATCATATTTATACCCATTGGAACATATCCAGGTCGGCCTCAAAAGATTACATTTACCAATGCATGAAAATGAAACATATAATTAGGTCGCCCCTAACATTTAAGAAATCTTTCCGAAAAATAACAACCAAGTGATACAGTTCAGCAGGAAGGTTGGCCACATGCCAAAGAACATTGGACAAGACCCAAGATAGATTCACATGCCAATAATTGCACCAGTAATGAAGGAAAATGAACCGGTAAGCACAAGAATTGTCTCGGGAACCCAAAAACAGCCAACCGGAAGCGATAACTGACTGGAGAAGAACCCAAATGCACAATAAATATGGAATCAACTACATGAAACTGCTAGGAAACTGCAAGCAAGATCTTCCACAAAGAACAAGCAACTACTGGTACATACCGATAAGAATACAGAAACTGCACAAAGAACTAAACAAGAACAAAACTGAAAGGAAATATTTTTGGTTGATGCAAGATTGCTCATCGACTGGGAATGCTCTTGCATCAAACAACCCAGGTAGAAAAATATATTCCATGAGAGGAAACTCATGAACATCTAAAAGGATTCAGAATGAAGATCCCATGCTCATTTTTTATCCAAACATCTTCTTTATCTACCAACCTCTGCTTTATTTCCTTCTGTGCCTCAATCGACTTCTCTAACCTTTGAGTCTTTTTGTTGCTCTTTCCTTGCTTCAGGTCTGCACATTCTCCCTGTGTACTGCCTTCTTTATATTATCACAGATTAAAAATGGGTTTTTCTTTTCCCATAATTGGCTATGGTTTTTTGAAATTTTGAGTAGGGCGCTTTTTCAATTACTTCAACTCTGTGTAGGGTCTTGAGGGTTTAGGGTTTTTGATTTTAAATCCCATAATGTCTGTTTAAAACCCTCTGGTTTCTGTTCTTTTATTACTTTATCCACTTAAGTAATGGGTCACGGGATTGTAGGAAGTGTCCCCCCTTATCGTTTGCCTAGGTGGTCATCTTAATTAAATGCAAAAAAAATTTATGCCTTATGTGTATTCCTCCTAAAGTTGTCGGGTCCAGTAACTAGTGTGCATCTTGCGGATGGATCTATGGCTTTCACTATTTCGCTAGGCGAAGTTGCACGTAGTTTAAAACAAGAGAAGTTGCGAAAATGATGCAGTATGCCAACTAGGCAGTTTAGCTGGTTGATGAGAGAAAGTAAAATGGTGGCATGTGGCATAAGCCACAACAGTCAGCAGGTCGGGATTAAAGGTTAAAAGGCGGGCCCCAGAGGTGAGTCAAGTTGCAAGTTAGGAGATTACCTCGCAGATACAGGTGTCAAAAATTAATTGGAGCCCAGTGCTTTCTCTCGGCGAGTAAAAAAGTGACATGTCAGCTCTGAAGATGACTGGACACCAGGTGTTCAAAGTGAGTCAGAGGGCCCACCCTTCCTGGAGCCTATTCAGATGGTTAAAAGCCGATCAACTAAAAAATGATCTAATGGCCCGCGCTATTTCACAAGGGTAAGATGCTCATGCTTTATACCCTGCAAAATAGAGAAAGTGAACGAGAACCGTCCATGTGTTGTGATGGATGGCAACATGTCCAGCGACACGTGGTCTTAGAAGAAAGTTGTGGGCCCGCCAAGGTGGAACCGGCGGTATAAGAGAAAGACACGCGACCAACATTAAGTCGAATGCGAAAGAAATTTCAAGGCCAATGGTTGAGCGCCACATGGTAGCACATAGCCAATAGAGAAGCGGGACCCAGCGTGGAGCCAAAGCTATTAGTTAGTATAATGCTTGATCAAGTTTCTTTTGATCGGACGGTCGGCGCTATTTCGCAGGACCAAGCTGCCTGATAGTTATGCTTTGCAAAGCTGCGAAAGAGCGAAATGAAAGACTTGCAGGAACATTGTGACCCATTGGAGTGAAAAATCTGAATTCTCCTATGAATTCAATTTTGAAGGGACAGCCGAAGCATGCAGAATCAATGTTGTAGTTAAAACCCTAGGTACAATATATGATTTCCCATCAACTGGGTGAAGATATCTTTTAAAGAATTTTTGCAGAGGAGCGGATGCAGAGCTATCTTCTTCAGGTATAGAGCAAGTCAGTTTAGTTGCAGAGCAAATTCCTTCAAGTTAAGAACAAGTTTTCTCGTACTCTTGTGTAGCAATTCTTGTGTGGTGTGTTTTAGAGAGGATATTGATTCGTCACAGAAGTATTTAGGAGTGGTATTGATTTCTTATGTTTTTTTTTAAAATGGCTCCTAAAAGAGAATTTTCTGGCAAAGTCAATTATTTAGAAAGAAGTGTTTGTGATGATTTTCTGGAACAGTTGACGTTGTCAACTAATCAGGCATCGAAGGCAAAGGAATTAGTGCCTAGAGCTCCCCGTTTAAAGATAGGAGAAGGACTGTATGACAAGGCTAACTGGATGAGAGACCCATCAGTTGGATTGTCTGGGTTGGGGTTATTTAAGATTGGATTTGGAATGAGAAATTCTTTGGCCCCGCAAAACAGCATTTGGGAATTAGATGTTGGGAAATTGGTAGTCCTAGGAGTATTTATGGACATAGATTTGTTGACCCAAATTGCACTCAACTATGATCCAGTCACAAGAAGCATTCGGGATATAAATGGAAAAACCCTTATTGAGATTAATGTTGAAGAATTCAAGAATGCTTTTGGGCTTAATGAGTTCAACAATTTTCTAGAGCCCATAAATTTGAAGTCATTAGCTCAAATTTATAATGCACAGAGGAGTCATCTCAGGAATGGGCCTCTCAAGGAGTTTTTTTTGAAGATAGGTGGGTTGACAGTTGTAGGACCCAACACAGAAGAGCCCTTTTCATTGAGTATGTTCACCCTTAGGGCTAAAGGAATGTATTGGGCACTTTGCCAAGTTTTGGGAGAAGATGCTGAAACAAATATGCCAGATCACTACCTATTAATGATTGCTCAGATTTTGAATCCTTCTCTTGCAATTACCTTTGATTATGCTTCCTTCATTGTTGATGCTATCCATGGAGGGTTAATAGGAATAAAGAATGGAAAGGTGGGTAGGCCTTTCGGATCATACTCACTCCTGATGCATCTATTTATTTTCAAAGGTGGTGATTACTTTGCCAGTGGATTGGACCTTGTCAAGGAGAAAGAAGGAGAAAAGATGCCAGTACAACTATGGAGTACTGTGTTGTCATGGGATAGGGAGGATGCCAGTTTCTTGAAGTTTGACAAATACTTTGCATCCAAGATCAAGACTCTCCTCTGCTCAGAAAACTCAAGAATACCCAAGGTTCTTTTGGAATTCATAAGACCAAAAGAATTTGCAGAGAACATGAAAATTGTTCACAATTGGGGTGACATTTATTTGTATCCAGTCTTGACAGTTTTCAGAGTGTTTGGTTTTAGAGGCACCCCATTCTTCCTACCTTACCAGGTCCCTCTCAAAGTGGGAATTGTAGAGATCCTTAGACAAATTGGTGGTGTACAAGAGGCAGAGCTGACAAGCAGGGGTAAAGGGACTATTTTCCCTACAGCTACCATAGCTCACCAATTTGTAATAACAAAAGGAGGTTGGAATTGCTTTGAGGACTTTCTCAAGCCTTATCATTTGTCTACTACAGTATCCAGGTGTGCTGATCTAGAAGACTTCTTCAACGACATGTTTAGAATTAAAGCAACATGCAGAAGTAGGCCTCATCAATTTCAGTTTCCTGAAGACCTCATCAGAAATGAGTTTGATCTAGATGAGCAGGAGCTGAGGAAAGAGAAATGGGTGGCTTATAAGAAAGCCTTGTATTTTGTGCATCAGTTTGATGCTAGCTATGACCCATTGTCTAGTTTCTTCCCTCTCGAGGAGAAAATAAAGTTTTTAATTGTTTGCTTTGAGGATGTGATGTAGACCCTGAAGGAGAAGAGGGAAGCTATAATCAAAAGCAACCCTGAAAATGTGAGAGTGATCCTAAGTAGGTCAACTTCTAGCAAAGCAATCCCTCCTGCTGAATATACACTGCACAAGAAATCTAGTTATAGTTTCCTGATGCCTACAATAGGGGAGCCCTCTACCTCTAAAGGAAAGAGGAAGATACAAGATGTCATTGACATCCAAGAGAGCCCAAAGAAGCAAAGTGTAGGGAAAGAAGTACAATCGGATGCACCTTTGTATTCCCCATCCCAATCTCCTATCCATATAGGTGATGAGCAAGCAGCAGCTGAGCAACTCCTACAGTTAGGCAGTCTAGGGGAAATTGCCTACACTTATGATGAAGTGGAGGAAGGGATGCCAGAAGAACCCCTTGCTGCTGAAATTGACATTACCACCACTGAACTCAAAGGCTAAGAGTGGGATCCTGTGATAAAGTAGGCAAGTAATGCCTTCTTGACTGACAACAATTTTGTCACATCAGAAGCATTTATGCAGTTTATATGGAAACAGAACATAGATAAATATAATGCTAGATGTGAAAAGAGAAAAAGTGAGCAGCCTAATGAAGATCCAGCCCTAGTAGAAGAGGAAATAAAGCAAGAGATGATGGAAGAGTTCAAAACCATCACCCCTAAGCAAGGGAGAGATATGGTGGCACAAGCTGGAGTGCTTATTTTACCCGAGTGGGATATATCAGATGCCCTGGTAATAGACACAGTGAGGAAGGAGAGCAAACCCATGGAGGGAATTACTTTAAGTAAGGATAATGCTACACTCGTCATGTGGTCTCTCAAGAGAAATGAGAGTAAGAAGAGAAAAGATACCCCAGGGTCAAGTTACCTTGGTGGGATGATGGTGAAAAGAGTGCAGAGTACAGGGGTAGTGGAAGCTGCTAGCACTATGCTAGAGACTGCAAAATTTAGTGTTGCAGTAGTAGAAAAGGAAGCCAAAGAGAAAGAGATCCTCCAAGTCAAGTTGGAAACAGTTTTGAAGGCCTATAACAGTGCTAAGGAGGAGGTAAGAGGTAAGGATAGCATCATTGCTAAGCTACAGAGCCAATTGACTGGACAATACCATCAAGGTGAGTCTTCAACACTGATGATCTCCTCTTCTCTTGCAAGACCTCCACCTACTAGCCCTATCGTTGAGTTTCCACCATCTCTAGCACCCTCTAGCTCTCAAATGGTTGAAATTACTCCTCAAGAATTAGAAAACTTAAAACAGGCTCAGGCCTTATATACAAAGAAGTATGAGGAGAGAGTAAGGGATACAATTTCTAGTTTTGTGGATATAATGAATGCCTCATTGCTCTACAACAATGTAGGTAAAATTTTGGATATATGGAATGAGCTTAGGGGAGACAAGGCCATTTTGACACCTATTTTTGACAAATGGAGGCCTAGGGAGCAAGATTTAGAGTTTATGTGTGTATCTTGTGATGAAGAAAGGACCAATCCTATCATTAAATCCACTTCTAACATCGCTAAAAATTTAGTACAATTAGCAGCAGGGGTGGATAATGTTGATAGGAAAGTTAATTTGTGCAAAAAGGAATATGATGATCAAGTTTTTGAGTTGCTCCCAGGAGTTTTTGCTAGCCCAGATCAGTTGAAAGACAAACAAATGTGGCTTAAGGAGGTAGAAGCCAAGCTGTCAGCAAGAATTAAGGGAATTATTGATCTAGATGATGCTTCTTTCTTTGTTTTGACAATACAAGAGATAGAGAAAATTAAGTCACATTATGGTTTTCTCAATTCAGAAGTCAAAAAAATGAGAAACTCTTGGAAAAGGTTGACCAAGGCTAAGGATAAAGTGATTAATTTCTCATGGCCGAAAAAAAATGTGTATGATGAGTGGACAACAAAATATGCCACCCATGATCTGGAACAGTTGGAGAGCACACCTGAAAAGGTAGAAGAGGTTGCAACCGAATAGCCTGTTGAAGAAACTGCAGAGGCCGAAAGGAGCTTGTAAGTGTTTTTGTGAAAATCTTGTAACCTCTTTATTTTGAAAGAAATGATTGTAACAAACTCTCCTCGAGAAGTCCGAAGCTTTGTGCATCCATGTTGTTATAAATGGATACCAGGACTAGAGGAAAAGGGATCGCAAAAGAATTGTAAGAAAACACTGCAGAAATTTATTTGAGCTTTTCCAAGTCTAATGGAGAATATTCGAAAACTTCTTGTAATATTTCTTGAACTTAATATCAATATACAGACCATCGGTTTTGAGTGAAGCTTTGTGTCATCTTCAAGTGTGTTTACAATTTGTTTACTATTTTCATTCTGAATAATCTAGGGTCATTTTGTTTGAATGGGATTGCAAGGCAATTTTCAGTAGAAGTGTTCGCTAGCTTTTCTCTTTAGGGGGGAAATTAAAGATGCGGGGATCACTCATACCAGTAAACTCTTTGGAAGAGACTTTGAATCTTGATGATCATAGCTTAATTTGGAATGCATAAATTCTTATAGGTGTCAGGCATATACAAGGATTAATAGAAACCAAGCCAACAGGATGCGTAAAGATATTTTGTTTGAGGAGTATTGTCTGAGTTTAGATGACTCTGTGACCTTGGATAAGGCACTGGTATTGATTGAATTTGTTTATTGCATGTTTTGTTGATTGAAATGCTAAATTTAAGTATAATTTCCATTCTTTTGTTTTTAGTTAATTTCAAGGTGAATAGATCCAGTGGTTTGCTGTGGGTTTATGTTTGAAAGTGTGAATTCAATTCACAAAGGTATACCCACCTAGGCTTTGAGTAAGTCCGAAGTGTAGAAGGTTCAATCAAACCTTGTCATATGTTGTCTCTAGAATTTCTTTATCTTTGATGTCTCTTCTGCACCAAGTTCAATCATATTATTTTAAGGATGTTAAAAGGAATCAGATTTTGAAGACAACAAAAGTGGCGACTCTGCTGGGGAGAGTCACAATAAAGATATAAACACAGATCTGTGTTGAGGATTATAAAGAAAATTGTTGTGTGTTTGTGGATTAGACTGCTTGTTTTCATAATTCTCATAGTATTGTGGGTGGCAACTCTATTACTTTTGAACCAGTCCTTGTGAGATACAAATATTTCTAAAATGAAGACAAGCAGGATGCAAGGAGCAAACAACATGAGATCATTCATGAAGAAACAACCTCGTGAAACCTTGCAAGAAGGTCTTCCAGAACAGTCACGGAGAGGCCAGAAGAGATATGTGTTGCATGAGCCATCAAACACTGCTTGGGTGCAGAAAAACAATAATACTGGTAAGATGCCTGATCGACCTGTTTATGCAAAGTCTAATTCATCTTCCAGATATTCAGAACATGATATATTAGGTTTCCATTTGGGATTGTTTGGAAATATTGATAATGCACCCATTTTAAACCAAGATTTATCTCATGTTAGTGTTTCTGCGAGAGATAGAACCAACTCAAATGCAATTAGGCACTCCATTCTTAGGATGATTGATGGGAACATTAGTCTGATTGACATAGATCAAGTTAATGCATCAGACTCTGAAGAAAACTTACCTTATGAGGATAAAGTGTCTCAAGAGATTGAAGACCTAAACAGGAGAGTCCATCACTTAATCTCCCTAAGAGCCCAAAAGGAAGAAAATAAGGAGAAGGAAGTCAAAGCCAAATTAATGGAAAGGGATAGGCTCCTTAGACAAGTAGTTGATCTTGAAATACTTGCTAAGGAGAAAGAAAAAAGTGATGAGGAAGGCCCTGTGATTAGAGAAATTCTAATCCCCAAAAATAAACAAGCTTGTAAGTCAGTAGCCCAGCCAACTAGGGAAGTATGTAATGACTCGCAGCTTCCTAAAGCTAATATGGATAAAGGAAAATAGAAATGGGTAGATGATGGAATAGAATCTAAAACTGCAGAAGAGATCTCTCATAAGCTTTTAGCACATGAGAGAGAAATGGAAAGGATGAGGAAAGAAAAGGAAGATCTCCAAATGGAATTAGAAAAGGTTGAGTTAGAAGCAGCGAATCAGGAAGTAAAAAGAAAGATTAATTACTTAAAGGATCCCCCTATTAAGGCTCCCCCTATTACATTCCCATCAGAAGATCTTAGCAAGCCTAATCCCCAACACATTTCCTTTCCTCAAGCCAATACTCAACTTGCAGTACAAGCTAATATTGTCTCAGTAAGTCAAATCCCTATGAATAAACATTGCACTCAAATACCACAATCTCCAATCCCAAAAGCTAAAATGACCATGGGAAATAACAATGCTATTACCCCTTTTCAAAGAAGACCAGTCAGTTTATAACAATATAGACAATTGTTCTTTGATGGGATTCCGAGATATCCCATTCATGTTCCCACTGAGTTAAGAGACAGACTCTATAAATTTGCTGGGAACAATGCAATTAGTGTTAAGGAACATCTGAAATC
Source organism: Cryptomeria japonica (assembly GCF_030272615.1). NCBI lineage: Eukaryota > Viridiplantae > Streptophyta > Pinopsida > Cupressales > Cupressaceae > Cryptomeria > Cryptomeria japonica. The sequence goes on from NC_081405.1 coordinate 185,807,480, forward strand.
TTTTGGAGATCTAATAAATGATTATGAGATAGTAGATGAAGATGTTATCATGAAATTGTTTGTTCAATCCCTGGTTGATGATGCAAGAGATTGGTATAGAGGTCTCCCCGTTAATAGCATAGGGTCATGGGAAAATTTTAAAAATTATTTTCAAGAGCAGTATGGTGACAAGACTAATGTGAGTTTCATGCTAAATTAATTCAACAATATCAGAAAATCTGAAAATGAAATGATCACTAATTTCAATGTCAGATTCCAGAAGGCCATGCACAGATTGTATCAAGTGATGAGGCTAGATGATAACATGTGTCTTAATACATAGTACAATTCATTTGATTCCAAGATGGCCTATATTTTGAGGGATAAGAACCCACATAATTTGAGAGATGCTTTTATAATTGCCATAAATGTAGAAAGTAACAGAAATGCATCTAGGATGTTAGGAAGAAGGACAGATGGTAGATTATGGCAAGAAACCAAACAACAACCTAATAAAGTTGCCAAGGAGGATGATAAGATAGAGAAATTGGTTACGGCTATGAAAGATCTAACTGCCAAGGTTAGCAAAAATGATAAACCTCATTATAATTGGCAAGATAGACCCCCTAGATTGCATGATATGCCATATAATACCAATTGGAAGGATGGTAAACCCCAAATTGAGAAGCCCAAAATTACCCAAAGTTAAGACACTCTAGATCCCCTGAAAGGAAAAAATAGTCACAATATAGAAAATACTCCCTAGTGTATTGCTTGTGATGGACCACATTCTCCTCATCAGTGTGTAGTGGCTCAAGCTCTTGAAGAATCTATGAGACCAAAAGCAGAGCCTGACATTAATATGTTTGAAACTATCATAGAAAGTGATGACGAATCTGTGCAAAGTGGATATAGTGATGTGCTAGATAATGAAAGGTTAGTGCAAGGATAGCTAACCTTAGAATGGCATCCTACATTGAATGTGGTGACAATTGAGGATGAAGAGGTTCATCTTAGGAGGCCTAGTGAGGAAGAAGTTAGAAATCTCACTAAAGCTGCAATTGCCAAAGCAAAACACAATTATAACTTGAGAAGCACCAAGAGAGACACTAATCAGGGTGAGCTGGGTTCTATGTTTGTAAAGGAAGTTACAAAAAAGAGGGCATCAAGTAGTGCTATTACTGTTCCTAAGGTCGGTCAAGAAAAGGGGGAACAAGTTAAAGATGTACCCAAAGGCAAAGATAATAAAAATGTTAGTGATGTACAAGGAGCAGAGACAGTGAAAAAGGCAAGTCAATTCAAAATAGAAAGAGTTAGGGCTAATACTGAAACATGTAATAGTTCTACACTTGACATGGCCCAAGCTCTTACTCAAATGAAGGTCACTGTTCCATTAGTAGAATTACTAAAGATTAAAGAACATAAGGATGCAGCTTTGTCTTTATTCTCTAGTATATCTGATAGTGAAACAGTCTTACCCACCGATTCAGCTAAAGCTGGAAAGGATCAAGAGTTCCAAACCCCAGAGGTTTATGTTGGAACCACTATTACTCAAGAGCCTTCTCAGGTAGAACCCTTCTATGTTACCTTGTTAGTCAATAACCAGTTGATTAAAAACTGCATGATAGATTTAGGAGCTACTGCTAATGTAATGCCCTATGGTGTTATGAAAGAATTAGGGTTATCAGTAACCACTTTGTATGGAAAATGGTATGCCATGGATAACAGAGAAGTGCCTATGATAGGTACAATGAAAGATGTAGAAGTAAAAATAGCAGCCTTCCCTGAAGCCACTTACAAAATGGATGTTATTGTTACTGACACTAAACCCCACTATGGTATGCTACTTTCCAGACAGTGGGTAGTAGCAGTAGGGGGAAATGTCCAATTGGACTTATCTTATGCCACCATTCCTATTAATGGTAATCAGGTCAAATTGTACAGAGAGCCACAAGCTCCTAGGGTGATAGAAAATGTAGACCCTAGTATGCTTAATTGTATGATTAATGTAGACCTAGATAACTTCAGACTTCAACCAGTTTTACCTCAATTGAAGAATACTGACCCTATTGTGATCGAGTTACAAGCACAATAGTATGGATTGTGGCAGATGTATTTTGATGGAGCTTACTCTAAGGAAGGATCAGGGGCAGGGGTTCTTTTTGTGTCCCCATCAGGTATAATTTTTAAGTATTCATTTTTATTGGCATTCGAGTGCACAAATAATACTGTAGAATATGAAGCCCTATTATTAGGACTTGAGGTTGCAAAAAGGCATGGAATCCAATTGTTGAAAGTAATGGGGGATTCAGAATTAGTTGTCTCTCAGGTTAGATCTAAATATGCATCCAAGAATGATAGATTAAAGCAGTATAAGCATGCTGTTTGGGATATTATTGAATATTTTGATGTATTTTCTATCAATTGGATAGAGCAAGCAAAGAATATTATGGCAGACTTCCTAGCTAATGTCGCTTTGAAAAATAATGATGCAACCCTAACCGGTATCTCCATTGTGGAAATAAAATCTAAGCCTACCATTCCTGACAATGTGTACAATTGGCAAGTTTTTACTGATGATGAAGACATTCTTAGGTTTATTCAATGTGTTGATGATTATGATGGACAAAAGATTGATTGTAATGCATTGGTGGAAGTGGTAGACAATAGAGAGATAGTGTTTGGAAATGATGTGGTCCAGTTGGAAACTAATGAAATACCTAAAGGGTTGGTAGAGCTAGAGAGCATGTTCAGTTATAATGATAGTCACTTACATCAGCAGTCTACCACCAAGTTGGAAGAATTAGAGGAGGTGAACCTGGGGACAGAATCATCCCCTAAGTTGGTATATATTGGAAAGAAGCTACCCCCTCATGTCAGGACTAACCTTATTAACTTATTGCAAAGGTATAAACATGTCTTTGCTTGGTCTTATGAAGACCTAAAGGTGTATAGACAAGATCTTTTTCAGCATGAAGTTCCTTTACTTCTAGATGCTAAGCCTTTCAGACAGAAATAGAGGCCTATCAATCCCTTGTTAGAAACTAAAATGCAACAAGAGTTGACTAAATTGAGAGAAGGGGGGATTATCAAACCAATAAGGCATTCTTCATGAGTCTCCAATCTAGTCCCAGTAAGGAAGAAGAATGGAGACATCAAATTGTGTGTAGATTTTAGGAATTTAAATGTTGCTTCCTTGAAGGATACTTACTCATCCCCAAACATGGAAGCCATGCTACAAAGAGTGACAAGATGCAACCTTTTATCCATGATGGACGGTTTCTCAAGATACAATCAAGTGTTAGTAAAGGAATTTGAACAATTCAAAACTACCTTTACTACTCCATGGGGAGCATATGTTTATGTGAGAATGCCATTCGGGTTGAAAAATGCTGGAGCTACGTTTCAAAGAGCCATGGATGTAGCTTTCAAAGAATTCATTAACATCATCATGGTGGTTTATCAAGATGATCTTACTTGTTTCTCTAAGAAGGCTGATGATCATTGTGGACATCAGGAGAAGGTATTCAATAAAGCCTTGGAATTTGGTGTATCACAAAATCCCAAGAAATGTCATTTTGGAGTCACTGAGGGAAAGTTACTGGGACACATAGTTTCCAAGGAGGGGGTAAGGATAGGCCCTGAAAGAATTGAAGCAATCAATAAGGTGTCTGAACCTAAAAATGTGAAAGGTGTTCAATCCTTTTTAGGCAAAGTAAATTTTGTTTGGAGATTCATTGCAAACTTCGCAGAGATAGTGAAGCCTATTATCAAGCTCCTCAAGAAGGATACCAAGTTTTATTGGGATCAAGAAGCCTCAAAAGCTTTTGCTGAGATTAAGAAAGCAATCCAGGAGGCACCAGTGTTGAAATCTCCTGATTACAGTAAGCCTTTTTCTGTATTTTCTTTTGCTTCATATCATACGGTGGCTGCAGTATTACTACAAAAGGACAACGAAGGATATGAACATCCAATAGCCTTCTATAGTAAGTCTTTGCAGGCGGTAGAACTAAAATATGAGACCATGGAGAAACAAGCTTATGCTTTAGTTAAAGTTGTTAAATCTTTTAGGCCATACTTAGTGAATGCAAATATCATTGCCTATGTCCCACATGCTGCAGTTAAGGATATTTTGTCTCAGTCTGAGGTTACTGAGAAGAGATGCAGATGGATCAACAGAATTCGGGAATTCAACTTGGAGATAAAGATCACCAAATTGGTGAGAGGTTTAGGTTTGGCTAAGCTCATGACTAAATCTAATCTCATGAGCGTAGAAATACATAATGTTGAAATTGGAGATGCTTTAGTCACTAGTATTGAGAGGCAACCTTGGTACTCAGAGATAGTCCAATTTTTAAAAGGTACCATATTTTTAGAAGAGATGACACATAATCAGAAAAGAACTCTGAAACTCAAGTCCCAAAAGTATGTGCTCATTCAGGGTGATATTTTCTGGAGAAAAAGAGATGGAGAGCTACTACTGTGTTTGGATGAATTTCAGGCTAAACACGTGTTGACTTAAATGCATGATGGAGTATGTGGAGGTCACTACTCTACTAAGACTACTGCTGGTAAGATAATTCGGGCTGGATACTATTGGCCCACTTTATTTAAAGATACTCATGCATATGTTCGGAAATGTGACCCATGTCAAAAATTCTCATCCAAGCTAAAATATGAAGGAGCCTTACCCCTAAATCCAGTCTTTGTAGAAGCTCCTTTTGTCCAATGGGGCATTGATTTTATTGGAGAGATTGTTCAGAGGTCAGGGAGAGGCCATGGATGGATCATAGTGGCCACTGATTATTTCACCAAATGGATAGAAGCCATCCCTACAAGAAGAGCTACTAGTAAAGTTGTCATTGATTTCCTGATGGATAATGTTGTAACTAGATTTGGAACACCTGCAAAATTGGTGATGGATAATGCCATGTGTTTTAGATCAGAAGAGTTTGTAGGCTTTTGTACTAGTCACGGTATACTCATGTCATACTCTTCACCTTATCACCCTCAGGGGAATGGACAAGCAAAATCTAGCAATAAAAGCCTGTTGAATATCATCAAGAAAATCCTGGAAGAGAATAAAAGATCTTGGGATCAAAAACTGAAGTTATCTCTGTGGGCAGATAGAATAATAGTTAAGAAATCCATCGGAATGTCACCTTTTGAACTAGTCTATGGTGCCCAAGCCAGATTGCCGGTGAACAATCTTCTTCCAGTTTATAAGTTTTTGCAAAATGAGGACATGGAGATATCTAAACCAATGGAAAATAGAATGATCCAAATTGTAGAAATGGAGGAGCTTAGGACTTTTGCCCATAAGAGAAATCAAAAGATCCAGTTGTAGTCAAAATATTTTTTGATAAAAGGACATCATTAAGGAAGTTTCAAATTGATGACATGGTTCTTCAGTGGAATGCAAAAGGACAAGATAAGGGAAAGCACAAGAAATTTGAATCACTATGGATTGGCCCTTTTGTGGTTTATGACTTAAATGGAAAGGATCCATATTTCTTGAAGAATATGAATGATGAAATATAGAAATTTTCAGTGCATGGACAATTCTTGAAACATTATTTCTCTTAATGTCCATGCATGGTAGGTCCTTTGTTTGTACATATTTAGTTCCTTTCCTGCTTTTCTGTTTTGGTCTGTTTCTCCAGAGTTTCTGAGTTTTCTTGTGTTGACATTGCGATCAACCATCCCCAGTCAGAGCCGATGTTATCACTGATTAAAAATGGGTTTTTCTTTTCCCATAATTGGCTATGGTTTTTTGAAATTTTGAGTAGGGCACTTTTTCAATTGCTTCAGCTCTATGTAGGGTCTTGAGGGTTTAGGGTTTTTGATTTTAAATCCCATAATGTCTTTTTAAAACCCTCTAGTTTCTATTCTTTCATTACTTTATCCACTTAAGTAATGGGTCATGGGATCGTAGGAAGTGTCCCCCCTTGTCGTTTTCCTAGGCGGTCATGTTAATTAATCACAAAAAAAATTTATGTCTTATGTGTATTCCTCCTAAAGTTGTCGGGTCCAGTAACTAGTGTGCATCTCATGGATGGATCTACGACTTTTGCTATTTTGCTAGGCGAAGTTGCGTGTAGTTTAAAACCAGCAAAGTTGCGAAAATGACGCGGTATGCCAACTAGGCAGCTTAGCTGGTTGATGAGAGAAAGTAAAATGGTGGCATGTGGCATAAGCCACAACAGTTAGTAGGTCGGGATTAAAGGTTAAAAGGCGGGCCCCAGAGGTGAGTCAGGTCACAAGTTAGGAGATGACCTAGCGGATACAGGTGTCAAGAATTAATTGGAGCCAAGTGCTTTCTCTCAGCGAGTAAAAAAGTGACATGTTAGCTCTGAAGATGACTAGATGCTAGTTGTTCAAAGTGAGTCAAAGGGCCCACCCTTCCCAGAGCCTATTCAGATGGTTAAAAGTTGATCAACTAAAAAATGATCTGACGACCCGCGCTATTTCACAAGGGTAAGATGCTCGTGCTTTATACCCTGTGAAATAGCGAAAGTGAACGAGAACCGTCCATGTGTCGTGATGGATGGCAACGTGTCCAGCGACACGTGGTCTTAGAAGAAATCTGTGGCCCTGCCAAGGTGGAACCAGCAGTAAAAGAGAAAGACATGCGGCCAGCGTTAAGTTGAATGCGAAAGAAATTTCAAGGCCAGTGGTTGAGCGCCACGTGGTAGCACATAGCCAATAGAGAAGCGGGACCTAGCGTGGAGCCAAAGCTGTTAGTTAGTATAACGCTTGATCAAGTTTCTTTTGATCAAACAGTTGACGCTATTTCGCAGGACCAAGCTGCCCGATAGTTATGCTTCGCGAAGTTGTGAAAGAGCGAAATGAAAGACTTGCAGGAACGTTGTGACCCGTTGGAGCAAAAAATATGAATTCTCCTATGAATTCAGTTTTAAAGGGACGATCGAAGCATGCGGAATCAATGTTGTAGTTAAGACCTTGGGTACAATATATAATTTCCCATCAACCGGGTGAAGATATCTTTTAAAGAATTTTTGTAGAGCAGCAGACGCAGAGCTATCTTCTTCAGGTATAAAGCAAGTCAGTTCAGTTGCAGAGCAAATTCCTTCAAGTTAAGAATAGGTTTTCTCGTACTCTTGTGTAGCAATTCCTGTGTGGTGTGTTTTAGAGAAGATATTGATTCGTCACAGAAGTATTTAGGAGCGGTATTCATTTCTTACATTTTTTTTTAAAATGGCTCCTAAAAGAGAATTTTCTGGCAAAGTCAATTATTCAGAAAGAAGTGTCTGTGATGATTTTCTGGAACAGTTGATGTTGTCAACTAATCAGGCATCGAAGGCAAAGGAATTAGTGCCTAGAGCTCCCTGTTTAAAGATAGGAGAAGGACTGTAGGACAAGGGTAACTGGTTGAGAGACCCATAGGTTGGATTGTCTGGGTTGGGGTTATTTAAGATTGGATTTGGAATGAGAAATTCTCTAGCCCCGCAAAACAGCATTTGGGAATTACATGTTGGGAAATTGGTAGTCCTAGGAGTATTTATGGACATAGATTTGTTGACCCAAATTGCACTCAACTATGATCTAGTCACAAGAAGAATTCGGGATATAAATGGAAAAAATCTTATTGAGATTAATGCTGAAGAATTCAGGAATGCTTTTTGGCTTAATGGGTTCACCAATTTTGTAGAGCCCATAAATTTCAAGTCATTAGCTCAAATTTATAGTGCACAGAGGAGTCATCTCAGGAACGGGCCTCTCAAGGAATTTTTTGTGAAGATAGGTGGGTTGACAGTTGTAGGACCCAACACAGAAGAGCCCTTTTCATTGAGTATGTACACCCTTAGGGCTAAAGGAATGTATTGGGCACTTTGCCAAGTTTTGGGAGAAGATACCGAAGCAAATATGTCAAATCACTACCTCTTAATGATTGCTCAGATTTTGAATCCTTCTCTTGAAATTACCTTTGATTATGCTTCCTTCATTGGTGATGCTATCCATGGAGGGTTAACAGGAATAAAAAATGGAAAGGTGGATAGTCCTTTCGGATGGTACACACTCTTGATGCATCTATTTCTTTTCAAAGGTGGTGATTACTTTGCCAGTGGATTGGACCTTGTCAAGGAGAAAGAAGGAGAAAAGATGCCAGTACAACTATGGAGTATTGTGTTGTCATGGGATAGGGAGGATGTTAGTTTCTTGAAGTTTGACAAATACTTTGCATCCAAGATCAGGACTCTCCTCTGCTCAGAAAACCCAAGAATCCCCAAGGTTCTTTTGGAATTCATAAGACCAAAAGAATTTGCAGAGAACATGAAAATTGTTCACAATTGGGGTGACATTTATTTGTATCCAGTCTCGAAAGTTTTTAGAGTGTTTGGTTTTAGAGGCACCCCATTCTTGCTACCTTACCAAGTCCCTCTCAAAGTGGGAATTACATAGATCCTTAGACAAATTGGTGGTGTACAAGAGGCAGAGCTGACAAGCAGGGGTAAAGGGACTATTTTCCCTATAGCTACCATAGCCCACCAATTTGTAATAACAAAAGGAGGTTGGAATTGCTTTGAGGACTTTGTCAAGCCTTATCATTTGTCTACTGCAGTATCCAGGTGTGCTGATCTAGAAGACTTCTTCAACGACATGTTTAGAAAGAAAGAAGCATGCAGAGGTAGGCCTCATCAATTTCAGTTTCCTAAAGACCTCATCAGAAATGAGTTTGATCTAGATGAGCAGGAGCTGAGGAAAGAGAAATGGGTGGCTTATAAGAAAGCCTTGTATTTTGTGCATCAGTTTCATGCCAGCTATGACCCATTGTCTAGTTTCTTCCCTCTCAAGGAGAAAATAAAGTTTTTAATTGTTTGCTTTGAGGATGTGATGCAGACCCTAAAGGAGAAGAGGGAAGCTATAATCAAAAGCAACCCTAAAAAGGTGAGAGTGATCCTAAGTAGGTCAGTTTCCAGCAAAGCAATCCCTCCTAGTGATTATACACTACACAAGAAATCTAGTTATAGTGTGCTGATGCCTACAACAGGGGAGCCCTCTACCTCTAAAAGAAAGAGGAAGATAAGAGATGCCATTGACATCCAAGAGAGCCGAAAGAAGCAAAGGGTAGGGAAACAAGTACAATTGGATGCACCCTTGTATTCCCCATCCCAATCCCCTATCCATATAGGAGATGAGCAAGCAGCAGCTGAGCAACTCCTATAGTTAGGTAGTCTAGGGGAAATTGCCTACACTTATGATGAAGTGGAGGAAGGGATGCCAGAAGAACCCCTTGCTATTGAAATGGACATTACCACCACTGAAATCAAAGGCCAGGAGTGGGATCCTGAGATAAAACAGGCAAGTAATGCCCTCTTGGCTGACAACAATTTTGTCACATCAGAAGCATTTATGCAGTTTATATGGAAACAGAACATAGACAAATATAATGCTAGATGTGAAAAGAGAAAAAGTGAGCAGCCTAATAAAGAGCCAGCCCTAGTAGAAGAGGAAATAAAGCAAGAGATGATGGAAGAGTTCAAAACCATCACCCCTGAGCAAGGGAGGGATATGGTGGCACAAGTTGGAGTGCTTATTTTACCCGAGTGGGATATATCAGATGCCCTGGTACTAGACGCAGTGAGGAAGGAGACCAAACCAATGGAGGGAATTAATTTCAGTAAGGATAATGTTGCACTCATCATGTGGTCTCTCAAGAGAAATGAGAGTAAGAAGAGCAAAGATACCCCAGGGTCAAGTTAGAGTGTAGAGTACAGGGGTAGTGGAAGTTGCTAGCACTGTGCTAGAGACTGCAAAATTTAGTGTTGCAGTAGTAGAAAAGGAAGCCAAAGAGAAAGAGATCCTCCAAGTCAAGTTGGAAATAGTTTTGAAGACCTATAACAATGCTAAGGAGAAGGTAAGAGGTAAGGATAACATCATTGCTAAGCTGCAGAGCCAGTTGACTGGACAATACCATCAAGGTGAGTCTTCAACACTGATGATCTCCTCTTCTCCTACAAGACCTTCACCTACTAGCCCTATCATTGAGTTTCCACCATCTCCAGCATCCTCCAGCTCTCAAATGGTTGAAATTACTCCTCAAGAATTAGAAAACTTAAAACAGGCTCAGGCCTTATATGCAAAGAAGTATGAGGAGAGAGTAAAGGCTACAATTTCTATTTTTGTGGATACAATGAATGCCTCATTGCTCTACAACAATGTAGGTAAAATTTTGGATATATGGAATGAGCTCAGGGGAGACAAGGCCATTTTGACACCTATTTTTGACAAATGGAGGCCTAGGGAGCAAGATTTAGAGTTTATGTGTGTATCTTGTGATGAAGCAAGGGCCAATCCTATCATTAGATCCACTTCTGACATCACTAAAGATTTAGTACAATTAGTAGCAGGGGTGGATAATGTTGATAGGAAAGTTAATTTGTGCAAAAAGGAATATGTTGATCAAGTTTTTGAGTTGCTCCCAGGAGTTTTTGCTAGCCCAGATCAGCTGAAAGACAAAAAAATGTGGCTTAAGGAGGTAGAAGCCAAGCTATCAGCAAGAATTAAGGGAATTATTGATCTAGATGATGCTTCTTTCTTTGTTTTGACAATACAAGAGATAGAGAAAATTAAGTCACATTATGGTTTTCTCAATTCAGAAGTCAACAAAATGAGAAACTCTTGGAAAAGGTTGACCAAGGCTAAGGATAAAGTGATTAATTTCTCATGGCCGATAGAAGATGTGTATGATGAGTGGACAACAAAATATGCCACCCATGATCCAGAATAGTTGGAGAGCACCCCTGAAAAGGTAGAAGAGGTTGCAACCGAATAGCCTGTTGAAGAAACTACAGAGGCCAAAAGGAGCTTGTAACTGTTTTTGTGAAAAGCATGTAACCTCTTTGTTTTGAAAGAAATGATTGTAACAAACTCTCCTCGAGAAGTCCGAAGCTTTGTGCATCCATGTTGTTATAAATGGATACCAGGACTAGAGGAAAAGGGATCGCAAAAGAATTGTAGGAAAACACTGCAGAAATTTATCTGAGCTTTTCTAAGTCTAATGGAGAATATTCAAAAACTTCTTGTAATATTTCTTGAACTTAATATCAATATACAGACCATTGGTTTTGAGTGAAGCTTTGTGTCATCTTCAAGTGTGTTTACAATTTGTTTACTGTTTTCATTCTAAATAATCCAGGGTTATTTTGTTTGAATGGGATTGCAAGGCAATTTTTAGTAGAAGTGTTCTGTAGCTTTTCTCTGTAGGGGGGAAATTAAAGATGCGGGGATCACTCATACCAGTAAACTCTTTGGAATAGACTTTGAATCTTGATGATCATAGATTAATTTGGAATGCATAAATTCTTATAGGTGTCAGGCATATACAAGGATTAATAGAAACCAAGCCAACAGGATGCATAAAGATATTTTGTTTGAGGAGTATTATTTGAGTTTAGATGACTCTGTGACCTTGGATAAGGCACTGGTATTGATTGAAGTTTTTTATTGCATGTTTTGTTGATCAAAATGCTGAATTTAAGTATAATTTCCATTCTTTTGTTTTTAGTTAATTTCATGGTGAATAGATCCACTGGTTTTCTAGACTAGTTTGTTGTGGGTTTATGTTTGAAAGTGTGAATTCAATTCACAAAGGTATACCCACCTGGGCTCTGAGTAAGTCCGAAGTGTAGAAGGTTCAATCAAACCTTGTCATATGTTGTCTTGAGAATTTCCTTATCTTTGATGTCTCTTCTGCACTGAGTTCAATCATATTATTTTAAGGATGTTAAAAGGAATCATATTTTGAAGACAACACTTTCTTCTGCAACTCAGGATTTTTTCTGCCACAAGACTTCATCTAGTTTGTCACCATGAGCTCTCTGTTGACCGGTTCCATCTGTCCATTAGACTCATCTATCAGATTCTTCTGCAAACTCATGTCACCCTCTGGTATAACTTCTGTAACTCATTCCATCAGATCTTTCTTCTAAATATCTGATATGGCCTCTACAACTGGTTCTTTCAAACCTTCTGGTATAGTCCCTACCACTGGTTTCTCAGGACCCAGATTCTTCACCTCCTTCTCTTTCTACTTTAAAGAAATCAATGCAAACTTTTTCCCATCATTTTCAATAGTAACCAGGTTTCTTCTATAGTCATAAATAGCTCCTCTATCATACTGCCAGGGTTTTCCCAACAAGACATGACAAACACTCATTGACACAATATCACATAAAACTTCATCTCTGAAAGGCCCAACATTGAAACTCACAAAACACTGCTCCTTTATCTTTATCTTATGATCATCTTGTAACCAACTCACCTCATAAGGACAAGGATTCTTAAGCCTCTTCAACCCAAGCTTCACAACCATCTCCTCACATACTAAATTATCAGTACTTCCACTATCTACAATGACCTTGCAACACTTACTACCTGATTTGCATACAGTCCAGAAAAGATTCCCCCTCTGAGTAGATTCAGTATCCTTTCTCCTGAACATAAGGGATTCTCCTTGCTCTAGTGCATAGTCAAATCTAGTGCCATCTAGTTCTTCACTTGCCACACAACTTCTTGCCATTCCTTTCTTACATTCATAGGATCTATGTCCGGTTTCTCTACACTTGAAACATTTGCCAAGAAATTTTCTACTAGTAGTGCTGCTGTACCTTTCCTTGGAGTCTTCTGCTCCGGTTCTTTACTCCACTTAGGTTTTGCCTGCTATTCTTAAACCAATTTCTTCATACTATCATTCATCTTGAATTTCTCCTTTCCCTTATTTGGTTGTCTTCTTCTCACCTTCTCCTCATCCTTCAAAGCATACTGGTAAGCTTCTTCAACAATGGAAACCTTCAACATACTCATTTCATCTTGAATTTTAAAAGCAAGTCCATTGATGTACCTTACCACCTTTTCTCTATCCATCTCTCTATGTCCACATCTAATCACCACCTTGTAAAATTCCTTAGTTTATTCCTTTATAGTCATGTTTCTTTGTTTCAGGTTCTACAACTTCTTGAACAGTTCCAATTCATAGTCTCCTGGTATGAACTTGGCCTTCAATCTTGCAACCATCTGTCTCCATTGGGTGATCTTCAATTCACCATTCTCCACTTTGTCTTTCTGCAATTCCTTCCACCACAAGGCAGCATGCCCTTTGAATTTGGTCTATGCCAACTAGACTCTCTATGGGTCCTTGACATCCTCAAACTCAAAGTAGTCCTCTAACTCTTTGATCCAATCGATCAAATCCTCTGAGTTCAACGTTCTAGAAAAGTTAGAAACCTCAACTTTATGCACTTTACTTTCTTGTGCCACTGCTCTTAGGAATCTCTCCTCTCTCTCATCTTCTAGTCCTTCAACTTCCTCAAACTCTTCATTGGCTTCCCCATATTCATCCTCAGAATTAGGGTTTCTTCCCAAACTAGCCAAAGCATTCTGAATTTCATTCCTCGCTTTATTCTTGAAGTCTTCCATCATTTGTTCTACCCTTCGGGGGTTTGTTCTCCTTGGTGGCATCTCTCCTTCCACTCCGATGAACTTCCTCGACTCAGCAATCTGACTACTGGTTTCAATTGCCTCCCCTCGGTGATCTATTGGACACACATGCAGCCTACCTCCAATCGACGATCTGTCCACCTCAAGAAATGCCTCAATGTTCACAAACAATTCTTCCACCAGCCAATCCATAACTAACTCTGATACCACTTGGTGCAGCGATAACTGGTAAAAACCCTCAAAAGAGTCAACCAAATTATGCAGTGAGAGAAACATAATGAAAATAGCAAGAAAAACTTCTAACAATCATTATATTATCATCAAGGAACATCCAGTAATTAACCAGTTACATGCAGGCTTCAAGCCAGATATGATCCAACTAGGACTCTAAGAATCAACCGGATCACAACATGTGAATCTCCATCCTCATTCTTAGTTCTACTTCCTCTACACTTACAAATGATTACATAACATCATATTTATACCCACCCGAACATATGCAAGTCAGCCTCAAAAGATTACATTCACCGATGCAGGAAAATGAAACGTGTTTCGAAAAATAACAACCAAGTGATGTGGCTCAGTGGGAAGGTTGGCCACATGTCAAAGAACATCGGACAAGACCCAAGATGGATCCATACGCCAAGAATCGCGCCGTTAATGAAGGAAAACCAACTGGTAAGCACAAGAATTGTCCCGGCAACCTAGAAACGACCAATCGAAACCAATAACTGACCGAAGGAGAACCCAAATGCACAAGAAATCTGGAATCAACCACATGAAACTGCTAGGAAATTGCAAACAAGCTCTACCATGAAGAAAAAGCAACTACCAGTACATACCGGTAAGAATACATAAACTGCACAAAGAACTAAACAAGAACAAAACTGAAAGAAAATATTTTGGGTTGATGCAACATTGCTCATCGACCAGGGATGTTCCTGCATCAAATTTGGAATTAGATGGTGGGATGGAATCTAGTGCAAGATGATATAACTAACATTCATTTGACATAAAGAAGATGGCATGTCCTTGTTGGAAGGTGTACGCCCTTTGTCCCCTTGTTCAACGCTACCCTCGAGGATTTGTGACATGGTTGAACTACCTCCCATGGTTTGTTTATCTCTAGCATTTGTATCAAGCAGTAATAGGTTGATATTTTAGCATAATAGTAAATCTTGGCTAACAAATAGTATCAGAGCTAAGCTCACAGGTTTGAATCCTTTAGTCACACTGGGGGAATTGTTGGAAGGTGTGCACCCTTCATCCCCTTAGTTATTCAATGTTTCCCTTGGGGGTTCGCGACATGGCTTAGCCACCTCTTGTGGTTTGTTTGCCTCTAGAGTTTGTATCGAGCATTAATAACAGGTTGATATTTTAGCACAACAACAAACCTTGGCTAACAATCTTGATATCATGTTATCTCAAAGAGTAAAAATACAAGTAGTCATTTAGAATCAAAATCATTAGAATAAGCTTTGGCCAAAGCATATGTTTTGCTAACTATTGACAAGTAGCTCTAGAGTGGAGGTATACCCTTCTCTATTTATCCATATCTGGCACTCATCCAAAAATTAACATTTGAAGGCATTTCACATGCAAAATAAGAACTATTGAAAGAAAAGAGAGCTACCCTCTCGAAGACCTTAAGAATAGATTCTAGCAACTATTTTGGTACATGTTTTGTCAACATAAGGCTACCTTCCTTAGGAGTGAAGAAAAATATTCCCCCTACACTTACAAAAAAAGAAACCTAATCTAATTTTAAAAAATTTAATAATTTTTATTTATTTATAAAATAAAATATTAATTTATTACAAGACCATCCAACAACTTCCTAAGAGTTAAAATAACCTTATCTATATTTTGAGAAAAATTAATATCATTATTTTTATTATTCTTATGCCCATGATCGATTAGATTTAAGTATTACAATTTATCACAATCGTATTTTTAATTCTTAGTGTTCTATTTAATATACCATCAACACTGAACTAACCTATCAACATCTATGTTCATTATATATCAATTCTTATAATATCGTACCATGGCAAACAAAATACACATACTCTTTTCAAACCATGGGAATAATAGTTAATGGAATGCTAGCAACGATTATCAGGGCTATTCTATCATCATCTCATGCTATGCAAAGCATTTAAATTCGCAAACATATGCTAAATACAAGCTTACTTTTCCATACAATTATATGTAAATGTTTGTGATTATATATCCATAAAATGAATTAACATTGTATTCCTGATCATTATTAAGACATGACATATAAGAAAACTTGTCACTACAGAGACATTGCAGATTATAATATATCTTGACCGTGGCACTAGAAGGCTTGTGTTTTGCTTACCACTCGACAAAATGTTGAATGTGATCAGAAGGTAACTGAGATGTTGTTTAGACAGAACAGATGAAAGTGAAAAGGGGAATTTGAATTCAACACAGGCACGCACAAATTGAGAAGGAATGCGGCCTTCAAGTACCAGGCACGGCTATGTGAGCTGTAGACTAGGTACGCAACAAGAAAGGCGGCTATAAAGGATTAAGGAAATTAAACAACTTTATGCAAACTATATAAGGGTCAAGAAGTCACCTGAACCATTCCATTAAAGTACGAATTTAGACAAAGAAGACATGATAGCTAAATATGGAAAATCGATACTCAAGAAAATGTGCATGCATGTAATTGTATTCACGTTGTAGGAATAGAGTTCAGTTTCAGAGAGAGAGAATGCAATTGGAGGCGCTGATGGATTATATAATGATGACACCAAGGATAGTGGGTGCAATTTCTTGGAGATTTAAAATGGGGCACACAGCTAGATCTTTGTCTTGAGGGAAAGAAAACTTGTAGACAGTAATTTGAAAGGATAAGGGCCTTCACTTGGAGATAAAAGAACAACATTGTACATTGGTTTGATTCAGTTTTAATTACACCTATGCTAGCAAAAGAGAGACTCAACCCATCATGGTATGGGCGTAGTGGTTTGGGATTCTTGACTGGAATTAATTACGGAAATCTAAGGTAGAAAGATACAGAATACATAATCCAGTGAACATAACAGATTCTTAAGAAATATAAACAAACATGATGTTATCTATAGAACGCTTAAATTTCGTACATTAAATTTTGATTTCTAAATTTGAAAATGTTAAACACTAAAAATTAACTGACATTTTTTAGATTTAATATGTTCCTTAATGTATGTGATTGCAGACTGACCACCACCTACAAAATAATAAGAAAAATCATAAAACTGAATGCTAACTGTGCCAAACATTGGAAACCAATCATAATAGGGATATACCCAGTGTAATTCTAGCTAGACGTTAATTTCATTTGATTATATTAAAACTTCAACCACAGAACAGAGGGAGAATCCATACCCGATATGTGGCACAAGTCAGCTTTCTCTATAGTTGAAGCTTCAAATCAGCAAGCTTCACGTGATCAAAATCCCTCAAGCTTCCTGTAGTGCCAGATGGCCTGAAAGAAACAGAAATAAAACACACAAAGAGTTTATATTAATGAAAAATAAAATATTACATCTATCAGTCTGAGCTTCAGCTCATTCAGACACCATGATAGTTGTTTGAACTATTTCTCATACAATCTTATAACCTCACATTTCAGACATTTCATACAACCTTATAACCTTACATTATCGTTACAGCTCTACAGAGTATGAGTTATCTTATAACCTTACATTTCAGGCATCATTCTTACATTTCATACAATCTTATAACTTTACATTATCCTTACAGCTCTACAGAGTTAAACTCATGAAAGAGCGAGTAACAACTACAAACTCATTACAAAGACAGAAACCAACATAGAATAATATATTCTTGCACCCACATCATATGATATCTGCAGATATGATAGTGAATAGATAAGATAAGTTCTGTACAAAGGAGGCAGAGAAGATAACATTCAATATTAAAAGATTTGAAATCTTCAATATTGCAGCTGTTCTTCTGTCTTGTTGACTGCAGTAATGACTAAGTTGCATTGGTTGTTGGGATTATTCTTTTCAATTGTGTCTCTCAAACACTTTTGTCTATCCAGGTATCAGAAATGAAAATCTTGTCAAGAAGAGTTAAAAAAAACTAAGGCCCTTCTTGATTAGATTTTCATTTCTGATAACTGGATAGAATTTCTCCTCCCAAACTCTCTTCCTTAAATATAATGCCAAAAGATGATATCAACTCTTAAGTGTAATACCAAAAAAATGATATCAACTCTAATCTCCTATGTAGTCTTTGTAAAGCTACTAAGTGCCAGTCTTAATTGGATTTAGAGTAATTGGCCATTGCATACTGTTTCCACTCCCCTTATCTCTCTCAAATGGACTATTAACAGTTTGGAAATTAAGACTCCACTCCCTCATTTCCTTAAAAATTGACTTTGGAATCGCTACGACTTGAATTTCAATCAAGACACCACTTTAGTTCTTTACTATGCATGCATAGAATTAGCAACCTTTTCCTAAAAAGAACATGGAGTTGACATTTCTTATTTTCAGAAATCTAAAAGCAAAATCTAATTTTAACAATGACAAAAGAAAAAGCATTCATCTTTTTTATTTAAAAAATATCAATTAAAATAAATTTATATTATTTTACAGATGATATTATTTTTATATCAATAAAATATTATATTTGAAATTTAGTAATTTTTTATCAACATTTTTATTTAGTCTATTAAAAGAAATATAATTCACAATAAGATCAATATTGAGTTAGCCATTTTGTTTAAAACACGCGTTTATCATAAACTATGTATGTGAGTGCATCCTATCATGATAACCACTTCTACATAGCTAGTTGACCTCTACCTTGATTGTGTTTTGGTCTTCATCCATGTTGATGCACTCATAAAACTTAGGTTTCATTAGTAATGTTAATACAATAATCATGAATTATTAATCAAAGTTTCTTGCATTTCAAAACAAACACATGATAATCGGCATTCAATAATCATATTTAAGAATGTATTCATAATCAATAGTCAATGATCAATTATTATTCTAATTGTATCAATCAAATTCTATGTTATCTCTAATAATTAATTTTATGCGTGTTTTGGTCTTCATCCATGTTGATGCACTCATAAAACTTCAGGTTTCATTAGTAATGTTAATACAATAATCATGAATTATTAATCAAAATTTCTTGCATTTCAAAACAAACAGATGATAATCGGCATTCAATAATCATATTTAAGAATGTATTCATAATCAATAGTCAATGATCAATTATTATTCTAATTGTCTCAATCAAATTCTATGTTATCTCTAATAATTAATTTTATGCAAAATAGGTTATGACACACATGGTATTAGAGCATGGTTTTGCCTCAATCAATGTCCTAGTAAATTTACAATTTAAATTAAAAAGTATTATTTTCTTACAACAATGACATTTGTCCTTTTTTATCTTTTTGTGTGTTTTTTGTGCAAACATGTTTTTAGTTCAGAGACAAGGCAATTCAAAGGGCATTTGAAGGGTTTTTATTTTCTTGGTGGAAGGCCTCATCTCCATAGTTGTATACATGATATTTAACTTTTACATGTAAAGCCATTAAATTTCAAGATTTTTTAACCTCATTTAAAATATTAACTTAAAATTTATGACTGAAAAACAAAGAAACACTTTTCTGAGCACTAAACATGCCAAATTAGACAACATTTATCTATGCACTAAATATCTAAAATGCCAAAATTAAGGGGTTATTCATGCCCTCAATTATAAGGTGCCTAAATTTGCAGGGGTGTACTTGTCTCATATTTTCACTTCCACATTCCTTATTGATGTAGGAGCATCCTAGAGAACTTGATTATATCATACCACATCAACCAAATTTTCTTTGCAAATTGGAATGGGGACAACATGGCAAGTCTATTACAACATACCAAGGTGGTGGCAGCTAGAAGCTATATTTTCGGAAGTTCTTTACACCAAAAGCTTTCCCTATTAGGCACCCTAGAACTAAACCATTAGGAGATAGCATGCTTATTCATCCCACAAGGTATTCACTGGCTAGGAAATATTATATCACATGCATTCATATTGGGGGGTTTAATATCCCAAAAATGAGGATACAATACATTGTCTATCGGTGAAAATGGGGGGATTTTTAATTCGAGCTATGAAAAAATAAAATATTTGGTGAAAATAGGGGGGCTTTTAATTCAGGTTGTGTATTGGGAGGGGATGACAAAAAAGGAGTTTAGAGAATATTTTTTGAAAATAAGGAGATTCTTTAGTATACCATGAACACACACGTTATAACCCAGGTTCACTAAGTGAATCCCCCATGACTCATCCACACCTTACAGAGTCTACATAACACATCACCAAGTGGATATGGGGAAAGAAAACCCCTATATAGATTTTCACCCCTCCACATTAAGATTTGAGACTTCATCATCCTCCTTGAGTTGACCTACACGTTTCTCTTAAAATGTGATAGGGAGAATCTCACAAAACAGTTGTAATTTTAGTTTGTAGGTTAGAAAGAGGTGTCATAGTGGGCTACCATGCTTGTTTCCACCCTACTCTTCTATTGAATCAACCCCAATAGCTAAACTCTTTTGGAAAGCTCTCTATCAACTTGTTTGCTCTCATTACTCAATATCATGGCTAGGATTCACTATGGTAAATCCAACCATCAAGTTGTCAAAATATTCAACATTCACTTTTAGGGGACTAAGAGGGTGTTGAGATGGTGTATCAACTCCCATCATGTAGTTATGTGACTAGTTTCCCTCCAATTCTCCATCGCTTTCACTAGTTCCTATTTTCTAGGCCTAGTAGCCCTAAGAGCCCCTTTTAGCCCTACCTTCACGGATTTGTTTCAATTGCTCAAAAAAACTCCAAAGGACCTCCTAAGAGATTTAGTGATCCGAATACCCTTTTGGACAATATTTGAGATTTAGGAGGTTAGATTGTCTAATATGTTCATACAGGTACGGAACACAAAATGGCACTTTTAAAAGGGTTTAAGGTTTAGAGTGTTCTCCAATAGGTTTACTATTCTACACTCCATGTCATGCCTCCATCCTTTCTTTGAGACTCTAATAGGCTTCCTTATTCCATGCCAAACACTTGGAACAAACACACTTGATCATCCTTGGAAGCAAAAGTGCACATAATAGTCAAGTTCCCTAGCCAAGATATGACAGAGCTCTCCTAGGGCTTGATAGAAAATTATTTCAATGCAACCTCCAAGGCACAAAAATGAATATATACATTTTACATAGCCTCCATGACTTTAATCCCAAGGTCCATTGAGAAAACACAACGGGATTTCAAGTTGGAGCCACTGCTAGGGTCTTAATCCCTTGCTCAGACCAAGAGCAGTGCAGTTCAAGAAAATTTACAAACAAAGCACTAAACCTGCACTATGGAGTATAATCACTTCCAAATCACCACAAAAAATAATGCTAAACCACCATGAAATAACATTACTAAGCTTAATCCATCTAGTACGGACTGCTATAAAAAGAATTACAAGTCTTATGCAAAAATCTGAAAAATTGCCTTCAAGTACTATCAAAATTTTTTCTCTTGGATCTTCCAACTCATTTACAATGATTTCAAAAGAATTATATATGCCTCCTTCCTCATAACCAAACACCCATTGGTTCCTCAACCACCGATTCACTCATTTTTTTGAAAGTTGCACCAAAAGTTGCAAAAAGTTATCAAGCAACAATGACAACTTTTGCTCCACCATGCATTTTTTAAACTTATGCATTTTTACTCAATATAAACCCCCTAGGACAGATCCCTAACATCAAACCAACATGTCCAAAATCCTTATGAGACCTTAGAAAGGGTTTTACACTATTTTGTAAAATGATGCCATTTTCTAAGAAAACAAACTAACACTAGAGACAAACATACTTAAAATAACCCTAAAACACTCTTTTGGACCTACCAACAGTCCATTATTCATTCATTGATCCTATTGAGGATCATCCATTCCAAAATTGTGAAAATTTAGCAAGAAATCAAGGTGCTCCTGCACCAAAATGGGGCTTGCGACCTAGTTGAGGCCCATATGGAGCTCTCCTAATGCTAGAAACTAGTATTTAACCATCTTCTGAATTCAATGGAAAGTAACTTTTGGATAGGGAGTTAAGAGTTACGGAATTGGTATCAAGAAGACTTTTGTAGCTTGTGTGCCTACATTTGGGTCCAATGGAGCGTAATGTAATCTGCACATGGGAAGGCTTGTGGACATGTGTATGGACTCTATTTTAAAGTTGCATGTTTTTTATTATGTTAAGTATTTTTTTGAATTATACTACAAGGTTAGATAGTCCATTTCAAACCCTCCATACTTGACTACATAAAGTCGTACTAGAGAAATATTTGAATCCTTTGGGACCATGTGTTTAAGAAGACCCCAGTGTGGATAGATCGCCTATTCTTGAGGCAAACTATGAGTGTTGTCAACTAAAAATTGAATTGAGGCAGCTACAACTTTGAGTTAGACCATGCTTTGAGGTATTCACTCCTAATCCAAAGGAATTA
The DNA here is from genome assembly GCF_030272615.1 of Cryptomeria japonica. Lineage (NCBI taxonomy): Eukaryota > Viridiplantae > Streptophyta > Pinopsida > Cupressales > Cupressaceae > Cryptomeria > Cryptomeria japonica. The sequence goes on from NC_081405.1 coordinate 185,829,479, forward strand.
TGCTTCCAAGGAGATTGTCAATGATAGTCAATGTTACTAAGAGATTAGAGAAGATGATGGACCTGATGAGGGTAACAAAGAACTAGTTGGATGTTGTATAGTAGGATAGGAGAAAGGGCATAAACCCTACACCAGAGGAGGAGATTGATGACGTGGAGCTAAGGATCTAGGATAAGAATGAGGAGATACAAAAGGAAGAATAATCAGACCAAATCAAGATGATGAATGTTATCACCAATATTGAGAAGAGGCCTAGGATAGAGATCCATAGCTATGTTGAAAGTTTGAATCTATAGAAACTTACTAACTAGATAAATGAGATATAATAGTACTTTGAATATGAAGGGGTTGAATATCTTGAGTGAGTGAGGTTTAAAAAAACCAAATTGAAGGGACATATTGCTATTTAGTGGTACTAGAGGGAGTACAATTGGGTAAAAATTAGAGAGGAAAGGAATGAATCACAAAATGGGAGAGGATTGTGGTGTATGAGAAATGTCAATTCATACTTGTTGATTATGAGTTGGAGATGCTAAAGAAACTTCAAAATTAGTGACAATGGGAGAAGATAGTGAAGGATCACACTAAGAAGTTCCACAAAATGATCATAAGGACTAGACATCTAAGATGAATCAAGCTTGGTCTGGATGACCACCATGGAGGAAGCTTGTCAATTTGCACTAAAGGGAGAGGAAATGATAGCTAGGAAGGAAAAGTGGATGTCGGGAAGAAGAAATCAAAGGATTCTAAAAGATTGGTCACAATGCAATGAGATGAGACCATACATTAAATGAAAAAAATGACAAAGCCCTTATCAAAAGGAGAAGTGAAGACCCAAGGAAGACTCCTACCACAACATGAGGGAAGTTAAAGATCATTGTCATGATGAAAAATACTAGAGGAATGAAAGAAGATTTGATTGAGAATCATTTTGAGGAACCTAATTCAAGTGCAAGGAAGTAGGACATTGCTCTTTTGAGTGTCATCAAGGAAGTGCGAGGAAGCATGGAGAGCCTAAAGAAATAATCAACTAAGGAGGAACCAGACAACTCATCTAGATCCACCAAACATCTAGAAAGAGGAGAATCATTGGTCATGAGAAGAGTCTTGTTGCAAATAGAGATTAAAGAGAAACTCGCACATATGAAGAGCATGTTTCAAACAAGGTGCCAATTAGGAGGCAAATGTTATTATGTCATCATTGACAATAGTCACACATATAGTTTGTTCTCAAAGGAGACGATCTAGAAGTTAAACCTAAAGAAGATGAAACATCCAAACTCATACCATATTGCTTGGATTCAAGATAACCACAAAATATTGGCAAGTGAATGATGTCCCTTCAAATTCCACTTTGGGTCCCATAGGGATGAATTGTTGTCTGATATTATTTTAGTGGATGTCTACCTTTTGTTGTTGGATAGACCTTGGTAGTGTGATAGGAGGTCCATACATGATCACAGAAAGAACACCTACACTATGACGATGAATGGGAAGAGTCATATCTTGATTCGTCTAGAGAAAGAGAAGAAGAAGCTAGTGTGCAGTAATGCCAAAATTTATTTGGTGGATGGAAGAAAATTTGTAGATGGATTGAAACATGATAATTCCTATTTTTAACTCATTCCAATAAGTGTGATAGTAACGACTCGAGGAGTACCATCATAAGAGAAGAGGAAGATGATAGAAGGAGGTCTCATAAATGCTAAAGAAGTATAAGTATATTGTGTCAGAGAATGTTTTGAAAGGATTTCCACCAATTTGAATATCATCCATAACATAGAGCTCAAATCTAGAGCAATCTTACCAAACAAAGTAGAAAACTAGATGAGAGATGACACGGATGAAGAATGCAGAGTTAAGTAGATAGGTGTAGGATTTTCTAAAGGAGAGATTGATCTGGGAGAGCCTAAGACCTTTTGTAGTACCTATTATCTTGGGTAAAAAGAAATATGTAGAATAGAGGATGCATAATGATTCAAGAGTCATCAACAAGATCATAATTAATTACTAGTTTCCTTTTCCAAGGATGGATGACATTACAGACTATTAAAATGCTCCAAGATACTTCACCAAGATTAATCTCAATAAGGGATATCATTAGATTAAAATTTGGGAAGGTGATTAGTGGGTGACTATTGAACACTTCCAAATATTGAGATGGAGGGTGAATCAACATGTATTAATACGTAATGAATTTAACCATTTAATTATCATTCATTCTAATAACCATATGGGGAGGTAAAGAAATAAAAAAAAGAGAAATCACACATGAGCACCAATATTTTATGTCGAAAACCCAATAAGGGAAAAAAAATAGTGTGAACTATCCCACTATATAAAAATAGGTTACAAAGTTTTAGGCTCAAGGCCAACAAATCTCATTGGTCCTAATTTTGACTTGCAAGACTAACATACACAACCTTAGGAACAGATAAAATGTACTTGCAAGCACTAAAGATCACATATTCAAGGAAAAATATAATATATCAATATACAATGAATCAATATAGTTGAATTGTGAAAGAACACATCCTCTAAAATGTTGATTATAGTTCACTATTATTACAATATAAAATAAATTCATTACTACTCAGCTATACTTGCAAACTTTCAGTCACAATATACACCATAAAAAACTTCATATCTCATGCATACATATTACATCCTCCAAATAGATTTCATCTCTATATACCATTTACAACCAAAGAAACATCAATCGGGTCGGCCTAATTAGATGTAACATGTAGGCTATAAATAGTCAGCCCCAAAACAATCTCCAAGGAAATACAAAAGGAAGAATAAAATGTATGAAGTATCACACCATGTTGGCACACCTTCCTATCCATCCCATATCAACTCCTATAATTTTGTATGCTACTACACAGACCAAAACTACACAAGTTGGTTCCAAATAATAGAACCTTAAATCAAACCAACAAATCTTACTTAAAACATGATACAGACCACCAAGACTCTTGTGAATTCTCAACATAGCATCACCTGACACCAACATAGCCAAATGACTAAGATGCACCACCAAAAATTGAAAGCAAAGGAATGCAATGTATTCCTGTAAACTATCACACTGTCACTATACAAGAAGATACTCAAACTATCACAACTTCAATTGTAAATCAAATGGGAACATAAGAATTGAGTGTTGGTCCCTATCGATGACTGAAGGGGGGGGTGAATCAGTCACCTACCGGTTTTATAGAATTAATACTCAAGTCTACATTAACTTAACATTTATCAACACAAATAGTTATTACAGGAGAACATGCATGCATGAAAAGATACACAATAACACCAAGAATTATCTCGTAGAAACCCAAATGGGAAAAAACCACGATGTGAGTTGATGCACACAAAATTTATACTCTTCTGGAGCATGCCTTGTAAGGAGCCATCCCTATTAGGATATTTACAGAGACACTGTTAAGTGCCACCCAGTTAAGGGATTTGAATCTAGGCCTTTTAAAGTCTTTACCCTATTAAAGGTGGTCTAATTAAAAGACTTAAATCATCAATAAAGATGACACCTGATTAAGGGATTTAAACAACAAGACCTATTAGAGTCCACCTGATTAAGGGATTTTGAGTTGCAATGGTTAGAAATCAACATGAAGTTGATCTGATAGAATAGCTACTGATAGCTTGATCAGATCACAATGAATCTCATACTTTGTCTCCATTGGTTGTGTCTACTTTGCACTAAACCTATTCTCTGCTCATACCCCCAGCTCTGCACTGTGTTGGTCTACTTCAGACACACTCTTCTCTACTAAATTACTTAGCACTTCCTCACTCTTCACTCTACATGTTGGATTGCCTCTCACGGGATTTGCACTTTGCAAATTTTTTGATCAAAAATGTTTTGCATGAACTCAAAACACTTTATACTCCCTCTGTCGTCACCTTCAGGTGTTTCCTTAATCAATGCAATCATGAATCTCAGTAGGTTTCAAATTCAAATCTTCCTGCTCTTTTTCTATGCGCCCTACAACACTTCCACCAACTATTCATCCAAATCTTCCACTGCATCCCCCAAAAATAGCAACTTCTGGGTCGAGTTCAGTCTTTTAAATGCGAACCAGAAAATCCGCAAGAAATCATGGCTTAACTTCATGATGACTCAATTTGACTTCACTAACCTTTATTTTGTCATTATCACAAACTAACCAACTCACATTTTTTCATCGCAACTTTGTAACTGATCATCTCTCCTAGATTTAAGGTGACCACCTATCCTTCTTCTACTTCACCGGTATACCACTGCGCTCTTCACTACTAGTTCATCCTTTGCTACCGGTTTGTGGTACTTCCATCAAGCCTCTTTTCCTATTTTCCAATGAGGTTCTAGTTTTCATAGGACCTCAAGCCTTCTTGCCTAAGTCACCTTCTATGACTACATCATCATCAGAATAGCCAACTTGAAGATTTGACCTTAACACCTATCTTCTTGAATGATAGACTGGTTGGCTTATTTCGTCTTCCTTTGAACTGATTGAATCTTGATCATATGTCTCTGATGCTTGTTCCATGTTGTTTGCAAGCCATCACCTTTACTACTAAGGTACACCACTCCACCGATCAGTGTTAGTCATCAATGACAGATCTCAGCTAATATACTAGTTCACTAGATTAACCGGTTTTGTCAATATCAGTAATGCCAACATTGAGATATATCAAGAATTTACATCCACCAACATTGTGCTACAATTGTAATAAATTATGAAGCAATGAACCACAATGAGGACCACCATAAAACTATATTCAGACTAATAGTTTGTTCATCAAAATAGTCATATTTAGCCATCTTCAACTGCGAAATACGAAATACATCTCAAAATTTTTATAAAAGTCATAAGACAAATGGAAATACCATCTAAATCAATCTCCACACATCTACATGAACTCATAATCAATCCTTATATAGTAAAATACTATCCTTTGATACTGCAATACTTTGGAACACAAATGTTCAATCTTCTAGACCAAGTTATCATCAATGACAACACAAACTCATATTTGAAACAATCCCCCTTTTTCATTAATGGAAACACTTGTGCCTAATCCAAACTATCATCATATCACTTCACAATGGATTCTCTCTCCCCTTGACATAAAGGACAAAGGGTGTCCCCATAACATAGACTCAATGGCCATATATAAACCCCCTTAGGATATGAACACAATTGAAGACCAAAATTGTTATTTCACCAACCTTCTACTTATTCACATATGTATGTATAAGAACAATTTTCTTACTGGCAAAACTAAGTCTTCTACATAGTTGGGGGCATAATGCCCTTGTGAACAAACTTAAGATCTAACTAGGTGGTCTTCCAATCATTCTCTACAAAGTTAAAAATGTTATGTTGATGCTCCATCTTCAAAACAAGATACTCTACCTTATTGCAACTACTCAGAACCTTCACTAACTAATCTAACTTTTGGGAGTCTACAAAAATTCTCACCATGGTAGTGACATGAAAGTATACAACTTCACTTATATAACCAAAATGGTCTTTAATATTCTCCCTCTAATCGATTAGCAATTTTAACTGCATATACAGATTCTCTATCTATAGTCTACCATTGCCATCTACATCCTTATTCGAATCTATAGTACAAGACAATTGTACAATCTATGCTTCCAAATTGTTTATTTGTCCTTGAATATCTTTTGTAGATACATGCCACTAATGATAAAATTGATAGATCATCATGACATCCTTTACACATATATTCACTAATTCTTCTAGTCTCTTTGCTTTTGTCATCTTTTCAAGATATTTCAAAATTGTTACTTCTAATTTAGAAGCATAATCCTTTAGACCATTAAGAAACACATGTAGTTGCTCCTCATCACTCAAATTCTCATCTAGCACAATCTTTGGAAGTTTCTCATGGAGAAATTTCACTGTATCATTTATCAATTATGTGTTCTACATTTGTGATTTGGTGTATTCTTTGCATGCACAGTGGTAAAGTATATCATCCAAAAGTAACATGTGAAAATGAGACAACCAATTAAGGTACATCTAACCTTGTGCCATTGGTACCCAAAGTACGTTAGAGGTAATGACTGGTTCAAACTATAATTTCAACTTTAATAGTTATGATGTAGATGTTAGAATCAAGGAACACTGAGAGGGGGGGAATCAGTGTTCCATAATTTTAACTTTATTAAACTTATCACTTAACCACATAGCACATATGAAGAAATCAAATATGCATAAATATAAAGCAATTACTCAAAACACCACAACTCCAATATTTTTACGTGGAGACCCTGTTAAGGGAAAAACCATTGTGGATTGAGACCCACAATATTAATATAGCTTGTTAGAAGTATAGAAATATTACAATGGGGAATGTACATGCATTCAGGCACATTTCCTAGAGCTCACTACTCAAATACAAGAAGGGCTACAACCCTAAGGAAGGCTCACTACCTTACAGATGTACTACAATAGATAATGAAAGTGGTTGAACTAATAAATAGAATCTACAAATGCCTAGAAATAGTTTTGGTTAAGCTCATATATCAAATTATACACTCTATAACACACTCTACTTTGATATGTTGGTCTATTGAAATCAGGAGCACTAATCTTCCACCCATGCACTAAGAATTGTGTACACTTGATTACCAACACTCACTGCATAGCTACCCATCTTTAAAAAAGAAATATCAACCTCTCCTATATATTTTCAACATCAAATTAGATCTTTTACATGTCGTTCCAATAGCACATAACACACAAGTGAAGCGTGTAATACCAAGTCAGCTCAATTTGATCTCTAATGCACATGCGCACCAAATAAATGTTGGCTAAGACATGGTCTATGCCCAAATTACCACAAAAAATATGGAACACCTCCAATAATTATGCCTCAAACATCTGCAACATGCTACAATCACCACATATGTCACATAACACAAAGAACACCACTGAATCAAGAAAATGATCAATACCACGCACAATGATCAATATAGACAAACACCATGAATAGAGCATGATCTAGAAACATCCACAAGAAATGTGAATTGCACCACAACAGCCACAACAACTTGGATTACTAGAATCATCATCATCTCTCTATTTGAGCTCAAGAACACAAACATAATTGATTGTCAACCTGAAAGATTAACTTGTGGATTTCTAAATCATGAACCAATCAAAATGAGGGAACACATCAACATCCATAATACTGTTGGCAATTGACACTCAATTGGTTGGTTTCACTATGTTGTCATTGATGGCAACATGCTAACTTGTTTTGGCTTCATATTTTGGGTTAGTTGTGTATTTGTAGGCATTTCACAGACACTTCACCGACATCGGCACTACCACCAACAGGTTGAAAGTAATTCTTTGGTTATCAATAATGCAAGACGACATGGTTTAGAATAAGGTTATCAGTATTGGAGGCTGACATCATTTGGATATCTAACATCGACAATTTTTTTTGATATTCATGTATTTATGTTATCTAGCCGACATGTATATTCATATTGTAAATATATTTATAAGCCAACATAAGACATGATGATTTATAAAGGGTATATAAGTCGGTAGGTTAGATCATTTTGAAATAGGATATGGTGTGAGAATATGTATCTGGAAGGAAATAATATAGGAGATGTGAAATATATGAGAGAGATCATGTATGTGAGGATATTTATGTAAAGGGGTATTTCGGTAAAGGGTTAAGGGTTTTAGACCATAATAGGTAGACCTTAACCAGAACTGTATTCAGGCATAGAAGATTCTATCTTTGCAGTTCAATAGTTTCTCTATATTGTAGCTTGGATTTGTATGTAGTCAGTGAGGCTCCTTTGGTGATTGAGCAATGTGCTCTAGGCTGTAAGGCTTCTTGCAAGTGCAAGCCTCTATATTTTTTAATAGCTCTTCATATGGCTGGTGCATTGATATTGTGGGTCACAAATTCCACTATGGTTTTTCGTCTTTGAGCTTTTCCACATATAATTATGTGTATTATGGTATTCATTTATGTGATTAGCTTATTGGTTGTTTTACTTCTTTCAATTCTATATGGATCGGTATACTGGTTGGTGTATGCATGTTTTAATAAGGATAAAATTGAGCTTTCCTATAGAACACGAATTCACCCCCCTCTCAGTATTCTTAGATTCCAACAATTGGTATCAGAGCCTTGTGCCTCAAAGGAAGTTTAACAGCTTGAGGAAGATCCTAAATCCAAAATCCATGGATATGAGTTTGGAGAAGCAACTTGAGGTGGCACTTGAAGATTATGATGTTGAAAGGATGAAGAAATTGAAGCTACAAGATGAATTGAATTCTACTCAGGAATTCACTCTTGTCCTATAGGAGAGACTGTCATCTATTTAGGCTAGGATGAAGGAACTTTTGTAGAATAAGGATAATGATAAGAAAGATGCACTTAATGAGAGATGTATGAAGCTGAGTCAGGAAAACATGGTTATGAGGAATGAAATGAAAGCTATAACTATGAGGCTATCTAAGGAGATTGAAGACCAAAAGAAAAAGGAAGAAAATCTTGTTGTATCTCTGAAGATCAAAATTGATGAATGTGGAAGGCTAGTTCATGAGAATGATATGCTAAGAACTGATTTAGTACAATCCTAGAGTAATGAAAAAGAGCTTGAGAGACAAATGATAATTTTGAGAGATGATTTGGCTATTGCAAGTGAGTATAAATAAAAAATCAAGATTAGTTCAGCACAACTTGATGAGTTATTGAAGAGACAAAGGTAAAATGGAGATTCTAGTGGAGTTGGATTTGAACAAGGACAGAGTTCCAGTACGGCAAATGAAGATCAAAATCAGAAGGCACTGGTAAGGTAGTTTAATGCTTATAAATTTAATGGTAGATGCTTTGTTTGTAATAAATTTGGCCACATGACTAGGTAATGTAGAAATAGAGCAAATCAGAACCCTGATTTTTCTCCCTGTCAATGTTCTAAATGTAATAAGTATGGTGATAAGACAAAAGATTGTAGAATGAATGTTAAATGTTATGCATGTGGAAAATTTGGACATATGGCTAATCAATGGAGGTCAAGCAATTACACCAATTTTAGCAAAGTAATTCAAAAGAACAATGTTACATGTTATGCATGTAATGAGGTTGGACATATTTCTAAGTTTTGTAGAAGTAGAAGTCCACTAGTTGGTAATGGAGGATCAAATGAGAAAGGAAAAGAGAATGTTAATGAAATCCAACAAGATTATACCTAGAGATGGGTCAGAAAGTCAGAAGAACAATCAGTTGATGGAAATGCACCAGTTACTCAACCGGCAGAGGAGGTTGCTCCTACACCAGCGGGAAGCTCATTTGGTAATTAAGACAAATGCCATAGGGGCATGAAAAATTCATGAAGATGCTGCATGTGCCCCAGGAAGAGGTTCTGGAAGATGTTCCAAACATTGGAGATACTTAACCGGCATGGAGATGTTTTATTGAGATCGGGTATCTTCCACCGAAAGTCATTATTATCAATAACGGGTTAGGGTTTCTTGGAGGATAAAAGGTTGAATTCACTTTATTTTTTATCACTTTGCATTCAAAGTGATTCAGAGGAAGTCTAAGGCGATTCAAAGTGATCGATATCATCTTGAGAGATTTCACCAATGATTGGAAGAGGTCTTTAGGGTCTTTCACCGATAGCTATTCATAGGTATTTATCTTCAATCATGGAAGCATGATCATCATATGTACCTATATTTGTTACAAATTCAACTATTTTTTAGGTCAAGGACCGTCCTAGGTCAATTTTCATATGATATCCGCATGTTTCTACCCTAGATGATTCGGTTGGCACTTTTTCTTGTGTCCCGGAAGGAGTCATGTATGTTGAAGATGTAAGAGCTTATATTCACTATCATATTGAGGATTTGGGAAAAAAATGATATTAAGAGCATATAAATGAATGAGCTAATGGGAGATTCTGGAAAGATGAAACCCGAATACTAGCATATTTTGGATTTAGGGTTTATCGACATTCTGGATATTCCAAAATTTGAAGATGAAATTGTTAGGTATGTTTTGAACAGATTGCATAGAGAGTTTATCTGGTTGGATAGACTGTATAAGATTACAAAGGAAGCCATTAGGGCAATCACCAGTTTACCGTAGGTTGGACAACGTTTGAAGAAGAAAGTTTCAAATGACCAGGTCAACAAGATTACCAGTGCAACATCAGACAAGTGATCAATGAGGATCAATACTATCACTGACAAAGACGTCAGATTCGGAAGCATGGTCGTCAGTTACAAGGTAACACAATCAAACGGACTGAATTTGGTTTCTAGCTCCTGCATTTATACATATCATAAAATGATGAGGGAGAATGAGAAGTTAGATCTATGTGGTTGGATGTTGGATGAAATGTTGATTAACCTAGAAAAGATTAAAGGAGAAAAGAAAGGAACTTTTTGGAATGGTAACTTAATTGTCTATTTAATGTTTTTTTTCATCAATGAAACTCTCAGTTTTGGGAAAAGAAAATGGGCATTCGATACCTCAGTAGGGAGGCAATTAAAATAATCAATTTCTACATTGGGTAGTTAGAGAGATGACAAAGTGTGGGGCTATTTTAAAGTATTTCAAAAGGCTATGAATTCTAGGATGAGGGTTCCAAAGCACATTGTTGAGAAGTACTCAACCGACATATGCTTCATGGTCAAGAAAGATGAAACTTTGATGGAATTTGTAAGGCACCAAAAGATTTGGATAGAGGAAATGGGTTATGAAGTTGATGCTTAAATCCTTGATGCTTATGCAGCAATGCTAATTGAAGCACCTATTGATGAAACTATCAAAACCTTTAGCATTGCTAAGCAGAAAAAGCAAGAGGTTGAAACTGAGTTCAACCGAAAAAAGAGAGAGAAGCTGAAAGGAAAGGAAAGTAATTTTGTTGAAAAATTTTCACAGGACATTAAAGCATTGATTGATGTTGTTCCAGAGAAAGGCAGGAAGAGGAAAGAACTAGGAATTTTCATTGAGCCTATTGCAGCAGAGTCTGCATTTGATGATGACACACCCCTAGGATTCAAAGGGTAATAAGGAAGAAAACTGAAGAAACTAAGGTAGAGGCTAAGAAGCAACTAGTTAGGAAAGTTACTATTAGGGTACTGGCACAGAAAAGAGCACCAAAGGAAATACCTTCAACCCCATCCAGTATTGGAAGGAGAAAGAAGAAGGATGACATTGATTTAGCAATTGAATCTGGTAATGTAACTATCATTCCGCAAAAGACTTGTGCAGAGTTAGTTGATGAAATTACTAAAAATGGTATGTTAAAGAATGTACAGTTTTATTATGAACATTTAGATAATGATGAACAAAGAGAAGTAGAGGAATCAGTTTTGTTGTATTTGGATATTTATAAGAGAACCTTGTTAGAAATTGAAGACCAAATACCAGCACATTTGTATGATATTTTAGATGCCAGAAAACTATCAACAATGCAAGAGGACAGGCATATAAAGATTTATGAATTATTATATGTTTGTTTTTCTATTTCTCCAGAGGAGATGGACAAGACACATGAGGTTGTAGATAGGAAAATCTTTAACAACAAGCATAGAATAATCACTCTTATGTTAGGAAGGGTCAATGAGATAATAAAGGACACACAAGGCATGGGTTAAGTTCTTTGAAGAGAATTGTTGTTTTTATACTTCACCGAAATCTAAGACAAATATTGTAGACATCCCAGTTCAAGGGAAAGAAAAAGAGATTATGGGTACTTCACCCCCAATTTTGAAAAACATTCAGATAGTAGATATTGAGCCCTCGGTAGATACAAATGTATAGGCAAATGTTGAGATACCACTAGATACAGAGAATGTAAAGGTTGATAATGTACAAGTTACTAATGTTGAGGATAATAGTCCTCTAGATTAGACTGTAGAAGATGAAGTTATAGATCCTAGGGAGGAACCGACAGTTACTAAGACTACACCAAGTGGCGAAGCCACCAGTGCAAGTGTGGAAGCTATAAAGGTTAAATCATCAGAGGAGAAAAAAGAGGAATCCGGCAAGGAATCGGTAGTGATTTCATCATTGTTGGAAATTGACACCTCGTAGGTTGAAAAGAAAAGCATAGCCGAGATGAGTTGATCTACTGAAGTCATGATGATGGTTGCATAGAAAATGATGAAGGAAGGATCTATGCATAAAGGTGTTACTGACCTGTCTATCACTATTTTGCATAGAATTGTCTTGGAGTGTAAATTTGACAATCAAGCGAGCCCATTTGAAAAGATTAAGACTATCATAGAGCACATTTCAAAGGATTTTCAATCTTTGTAGAGGATATCAAACCAACAAGCACTAGAGAGATTTGTACAGGCAAAAAGAGCTACACTTGATCAAATGATTGAGTCTAGAAAGGAAGGAGATCAATGATAAGTTGAAATTGATAGATAATTCTTTAAGGAAGTGTTCTAATATCTACAGAGTATGTTGTAATGCAGGTTTTCTCACAGCTAAAATAGATAAAAAGATTAAGGATATTCAGAAGGAGATTGCAGGTATAGCAAATTCTTTTGATGGATTGAATTCATTGAATACATCAATTGATGGTCAGATTTTGGTTTTGGAAGCCCAATTGTTTGCTCTTGAGAGGGAAACAGACAAAATCATAAGAAGAGCCAAAAGCCTTAGAGGATTGGTGAGTCCTCGGTTGGATTCATTGGGTGTACATAAGGAGTGTATAGATATGGTTGGTAAGCCCACACTGACAGAGTTAAATGAGATACTTATCTAGAGCTTTTGGAGAAGGCTTATCTGGATATTTTCAAATACATTCAGCTTCGGTAAGTTTATTTTGGGATATTCATTGTACAGTCTTTCATTCTTCGTCCTGATTTTTGGCTTTTCAGTATTTTTTATGGAATTGATGTCAAAGGGGGAGAGTATTGATGTGAAAAAGGAAAAAGGCAGTTGTATACATTAGTGGGAGTATAGGTAAAATATTTAGGAGATATGGAGTATTTTTTATTATGATCATAGATGAATATTCAACTCAAGGAGAGTAGTCTCAAGATGAAAATAATAGTTGGAAACCAAGATCATTTTTCACATGAGTGTTGCCATCAATGCCAAAGGGGGAGATTGTTATCAATTGACACTCAAATGGTTGGTTTCACTATGTTTTCATTGATGGAAACATGGTAACCTATTTTGGCTTCATATTTTGGGTTAGTTGTGTAACGGCAGGCACTTCATAGACACTTCTTCGGAACCGGCACAAGCACCGGCATTGACAGGTTGAAAGGAATTCTTTGGTTACTGGCAATGCAAGCTGACATGGTTTAGAATCAAGTTATCGGTATTGGAGGCTAACATCATTTGGAGATCCGACATCAGCATTTTTTTAGGATATTCATGTATTTATGTTATCTAGTCGACATGTATATTCATTTTGTAAATATCTTTGTAAGTCGACATAAGGCATGATGATTTGTAAAGGGTATATAATTTGGTAGGTTAGATCATTTTGAAATAGGATATGATGTGATAATATGTATCTGGAAGTAAATAATATAGGAGATGCAAAATATATGAGAGAGATCATGTATGTGATGATATTTATGTAAAGGGGCATTTTGGTAAAGGGTTAAGGGTTTTAGACTGGACGAGACAAAGCTTAACCAAAACTATATTTAAGCATAGAAGATGCCATCTTTGCAGTTCAATCATTTCTTCAGATTGTAGTTTGGATTTGTATGTAGTCAGTGAGGCTCCGTTTGTGATTGAGCAGTGTGCTCTAGGCTGTAAGCCTTCCTGCAAGTGCAGGCCCCTATATTTTATAATATATCTTCATATGGCTAGTGGATTGATATTGTGGGTCCCAAATCCCACTTTGGTTTTTCCTCTTTGAGGTTTTCCATGTTGGCATTTGCATGAAGATTTCTTTAATGATATGTAATGTTGTAACATTGATGTCAATTGAACCAGTAATGATATTGTTGATATTGTTGTTATTGTTGATATTATCTTGTAACCGGTAGGAAGAACTTTGTGAAGGTTATTGTAAACCAGTATGTAAGTTTGTGAGTTGAACCAGTAATCAGAGTAAAATTTGAAACCCTTTCTATGTTATGGAACCTACCAGTTGTTTTTGTTAAACCCTAACTAATTAAGGTTGTTGAATTGGTTGTGTTGGTTTATGATCTGATGTTGAGCTGTAATGATGGTGACACGTAAGGTCATTGTATGAAGACAAGTTCAAAATGTTTTGGTATGATTGTTTGTCTAGGGAATGAGGAAATTGTATTGCATCTAATCCAAAGCGCGTGATGAGTTACTGAGCACAATGAAGTAGTAATCAAGGAGCAGTTGAGGTTTTCTTGATTGATGTGTAGAGATTGCTATGAAATCCAATGGCCATGCTTGTACCGACTTGTTTGTAATCTTGATGAGAGGATTAGATTTTTTTTGTGTTACCAACCTAGTTGATTTGTATTTAATATCGATGAAGTTGTTTTTTTTTGGCTAGCAAGAATTGACAGAAATCAGTTGAGTGTGTGGTTGTCAAACTGGAGACTGAGTCTAGAGTTTGAGTAAAGGCAGATAGAGGCTTAAATGGATCTAATCAAGCAAGTTAAGTACTATTCATACAGACCTAGAAACTCCTATTGTTTTCTAACAATTATAGAAAAATTAAAATCCCCTAACCGGGTAAGCTCTAACAAGCTTGGTTTCTTATTAAATCCTCTAACAAGGTGGTCCATTAGATTGGATTTTCAAATCCTCTACTGAGGTTACTCCTTATAGGGTATTTGCTTCTAACAAGTCATTTGTAGTCAATCCCTTAACCGGGTGATTCCTAACAGGATCAGTTCTTAACAGGACTTTTGTAAAAGCTTTAACAGGCTTGGCTCCTAACATGGCAAACTTCATAAGAGTTTAGATATTATCTTGTGACTCTCATCTCACCATGGTTTCTACCTATTTGGGTTTTCCATGTATAAATACTTGTGTCATGTTGTGAATTTTTTTGTGGTTATGATCTTATGGTTGATTTGATTAACTACTTAATTATTTTTGATAAGGCATGATAATCGGAAGCATTGAGAAGTGAAGTATTGGCATACGATAAAGCATTTGGATGTTTACAAGTTAAATGTTGTTTACTGTTAAGTTGTTGTAATAGTCAACCGGTATTCTTATGAGTATTGATCTTGATAGTGGTATTTTATTGATAAGTTTACTTTGTATGTTTGAGTTTGAGTTTGCAAAGTTTGTATCAATTTTTCTATTTACTGATTCACCCCTCCCCCCCTCTCAGCAATCTATGGGATACTTATTCTTTCTTCATACCATCAATTGGTATCAGAGCATCTGAGTTCCTCTATGGTCTAAGCCTAACAGCTTGAGGAAAAGATCTACTAGATCATGATGAAGAAGGAAGGTCTGAAGTTCAACAGAGAAAACTATAGGATATGGAGCGACAGAATGAAGATTTACATCAAGAGTCTAGGAAGTTAGTATTGGGATCATGTAGATACTAAGTATATTGTACCTACTGGAATTCTGACTGTATATCAGAAGAAAGAACAAGAAGAAAAACATCAAGCATTGGAGGCTATTATCAATTCCTCGTTTGATGTTCATGGTCTTGAAACTGCAAATGAGGTATGTAAAAAAGTTGAAGATATTTATAGCGATGATGAACATGTTAAGTTTGCTAAAGAAGAGAGTCTTCGAGGAAAGTTTGATGATATGAGGATGTTTAAAGGTGAGAATATCTAGCAGTATGGTCAAAGGATAAAAGAGATAGTTAGTTAAATCAAGAGTGTAGGAGGGAAAGTGGAAGATGCCACAATAATCAGTAAGGTACTGAGAACCCTGCTACCGGTCTATGCTATTTGAGTTCCAGCTATTCAGGAGCTGAAGTCCATTGACAAAACTAAGGTAACTCTTGACTCCATCATTGGAAATCTTACTACTTTTGAATTAAATGGTTATGATGGTAGTGTACAGAAATCTGAGTTTGCATTTAGAGCTTCTGTCTCTAACCCATCTACGAGAAAAAGTAGACATACTAATCATGGTTATGAATCTAGATCCAGTAGAGATGTTGATGATGAAGACAGTTTAGGGGAACTTGAAGCATTGTTGGCAAAGTGGTTTCTTAGAGGCACTGGTAAATATAGAGGTAAATTACCTTGAAAAATTTTGGCATGCATCAAGATTGGTCACATAGAGGCTAATTGTCCTAGTAGTGAAAATGAACACAAGAGAGATAAATTCAAGAAGTATAAGGGTAAAGGAAAGAGAGATTGCCTTATGGCTATTGATAGTGGTATCACTGATGAAGAATCTGATGGTGATGCTAGTGAAGATATTATGTTTGTATCTATTAAGGAAGAGATATCAAACCAAAAGGCATTAGTATCTAGGATGGATAACTCTGATGATTGGATCATTGATAGTGGTTGTTCACATCATATGACTGGTGATCAGAGCAAATTTATTTCCTTGAAAGAATTTGATGGTGATGTTGTTATATTTGGTAATGACTCACCCTGCATGGTTAAAGGTAAATGAGTTATTTCTCTTGATGGGAAGAGCAGTGTAGATGATGTCTATTAGGTTGAAGGACTAAAGCACAATATTTTGAGTGTGGTACAACTCAATGACAAAGGATACCCACTGGAGTTTAAAAATGGTATGTGCAAAATCTTTGACAACAAAGGTGAATTTATTCCAACCAGGAAACAAACTAAAGGTAACCTGTTTCATCTTAATTCTAAAGTTAGCAACTATTTTATTGCAAAAATAGATGATAGCTAGCTTTGGCTTAGGAGATTTTGTCATAAAATTTGATAACATTGTTAAGGTGAGTAAGTCCAAGACAGTGAGAGGTTTGTCTTAGTTAGACAAACTGGTTAATTCTCTTTGCAAAGAATGTCAGTTAGGAAAGATGAATTCTTCAACTTTCAAAAGCAAATCCTTTTCAGTGAAGCACTTGTTAGATTTGGTTCATACAGATCTTTGTGGACCAATAAGATCAAAAATCATTCAAGGTGACAAATATTTTATGATTCTCACTGATGATTGCTCAAGGATGATGTGGGTCACATTTTTTAAGGATAAGACTAAAGATTTTGGTAAGTTCAAGGCATTCAGGACCTTAGCTAAGAAATAAAGCGGCAAGAAGATAAAATGTCTGAGGATAGATCAAGGCAGTGAATTTACTTCTGAGGAATTCACTATGTACTATGAAGAGAATGGTATCAAACGATAACTTTCTGTACCAAGGACACCAGAGCAGAATGGTATCACAGAAAGGAACAACTAGTCAATTGTTGAAGTTGCTAGGACAATATTGATATAAGGAGGTGTAGTGAAAACCTTTTGGAGAGAAGCTGATAGCACAATTATCTACACAATGAACCGGGTTCTAGTAAAGAGAGGTAAGGAAAAGACTCCTTATGAATATTAGTATAGAAGATCACCTGATGTTAGCTATTTTAAGATATTTGGAAGCAAAAGTTTTATTAAGAGAGGTGATTACATTAGCAAATTTGAGGCTAAGAGTGATGAAGGCATATTTCTTGTCTATTCCACCAAGAGTAAGGCCTACAAATGTTTTAACAACCAGACACAAAGAATTGTTGAGAGTGCCGATGTTCGAGTAGATGAATTTCCTGAAGTCTTGGAAGGAACCAATTCAGAAAAAAAGGATGAATATCCTTGCATTTTATTTTTGGAACCAGAAACTGTGAAATCTGAAACTGACAAAGAAAATTTTGATGCACTAGTCCAACTGGAACAGATAAATTTAGAAGAAGATGATGACAATGAAGAAGGTGAACCTGAAGATAATGATCATGTTATTCCTAGATATGTGAGACTAAATCACACTCCCGAGTAGATTATTGGAGATAAGGATGCTGAAGTACTAACCAGAAGAAGAATCAGAGAGAATTTTTGCATGATCTCCACCATTGAACCAAGAACTGCTAAGGAGGTATTTGGTGATGATCATTGGGTTAAAGCTATGGAGGAATAATTGGATCAAATTGAGAAGAACAACACTTGGACCCTAGTACCTCAATCGGTAAATAAGAATGTTATAGGTACTAAATGCATATACAAGAACAAGTTGAATGAAGATGGTGTTGTAGTTCGCAACAAGGCAAGATTATTCTGCAAGGGTTATGCACAAGAAGGAGGGGAATATTATGGCAAAAATTTCGCACCAGTAGCAAGACTAGAAGGTGTCAAAACTTTACTTGCATTTGCAACCCATAAGAAGTTCAATGTATATCAGATGGATGTTAAGTCTGTATTTTTGAATGTGATATTGGAAGTAGAGGTATACATAGAGCAGCCAGATGGTTATGCTTTGACTGATAAGAAAGACATGGTATGCAGATTGCATAAGGCTTTATATGGATTAAAGCAGGAACCCAGAGCATGGTATGAAAGGATTCATACACATCTAATGAAGATATGCTTTCTGAGAACCAGTGATGATAGTAACATATATCTCAAGTCTGAAGGAGATGAAATAATGGTCAGTGAAGTATTTGTTGATGATATTATATTTGGAGGTAATGATGTCATGAGCAATAGTTTTGCAGAGGAAATGAAAAATGAGTTTGAAATGTCTTTAGTAGGGGAAATAAAAAATTTAATAGGCCTGTAGATACAACAAATGAAGAATGGTATTTTCATTACACAATCTAAGTATGTGAAAGAGGTTTTGAAGACATTTGGTAGGAGTGACTATAAACCAGTTGGGACACCAATGGTTACAGGTTGTAAGTTGTCCAAGGAAGATGAATCTAGGTTTGTTGATGAGAAGGAATACAATTCAATGATTGGTATATTGCACTATGTTATTCATAGCCGACTGGACATAGCCCATGCGATTGGCATAGTTGCTAGATTCCATAAGAATCCTAAGGTGACACTTGATAGCAACCAAGAGAATCTTTCGATACCTTAAAGGTACTATTGACTATGGATTATGGTATCCATATGGAGGAAACTTTCATTTGAAGGCATACACAGATGGTGATTGGGTAGGAAATGTTGATGACCAGAAAAGAACAACTAGTGGAGCATTTTTTCTTGGAGGAAGGCTTGTCTCATGGAGTAGTAAAAAGAAGAGTTGTACTTCACAATCTACTATTGAAGCTAAGTATGTTCAGATTATATGAATTACATACAGGCTATTTGGATGAGGCACATTTTGGAAGGTTTTAAGATGAATATTTCATAGCCTATAAATATTTTATGTGATAACACAAGTACCATAAATATTTTAAAGAATTCTATTTTGCATGCATGAACCAAGCATATTGAATTGAAGTATCATTTCTTGAGGGGAAAAGTCAGAGAAAATTTGTTATCTTAGAGCATGTTTCTACCAAGGAGAAGCTTGCAGATATTTTTACCAAACCTCTCCCTAAGACTACTTTTGAGTATCTTAGAAGTTAGTTAGGGGTTGTCCCTCTTCATGAAGTTAGTTGAACATGATGTTGACTGCATCAATCGTTGAATCACTTGCAGAATTTTACAAGGGTTGATGTAGAAGTGGATGTATTCCACAAGGGGAGCATCAAGTTGTAGTATGTTGTTGATGCACAGTGAAATTTGATATTATATGCTTTACTTTCAATTTGGCATTGTTGTCAAAGGGGGAGAAGAATTATGTGATTATGGGAAGGAAAACTAGTGACAGACTGAAGACAGAGAAAGCATGTGAATACTTGGTAATGTAAACTAGGATTCCTATTCACAATCATAACAACAAGGCAATGGTGTTGATATTTTGTATTGCCATCAATGCCAAAGGGGGAGATTGTTGGCATTTGCATGAAGATTGCATTAATGATATGTTATGTTGTCATTGATGTCAATTGAACTGGTAATGATATTGCTGATATTGTTGTTATTGTTGATATAGTCTTGTAACCGATAGGAAGAACTTTGTGAAGGTTATTGTAAATTGGTATGTAAGTTTGTGAGTTGAACCAGTAATCAGAGTAAAAGGTTAAACCCTTTCTATGTTATGTAACCTATAAACCCTACCAGTTGTTTTTGTTAAACCCTAACCATTTAATGTTGTTGAATTGGTTATGTTGGTTTATGATCTGATGTTGAGTGGTAATGATGGTGACACGTAAGGTCATTATATGAAGACAAGTTCAAAATATTTTGGCGTGATTGTTTGTCTAGGGAATGAGAAAAGTGTATTGCATCTAATGCAAAGCATGTGATGAGTTACTAAGCTCGATGAAGCAGTAATCAAGGAGCAATTGAGGTTTTCTTGATTGATGTGTAGAGATTGCTATGAAATCCAATGGTCATGCTTGTACTAACTTGTTTGTAATCTTGATGAGAGGATTAGATTTTTGTTATGTTACTAACCTAATTGATTTGTATTTAAGGTTGATAAAGTTGTTTTGTTTGTTGTTGGCAAGAATTGACAGAAATAAATTGAGTGTGTGGTTGTCGAGCCAGAGAATGAGTCTGCAGTTTGAGTAAAGGTGGATAAAAGCTTGAATGGATCTGATCAAGCAAGTGTAGTGCTATTCAAACATATCAAGAAACTCTTCTTGTTTTCTAACAATTACAACAAAATTAAAATCCCCTAACCAGGTAAGCTCTAACAAGCTTGGTTACTTATTAAATCCTCTAACAAGGTGGTCCATTAGATTGGATTTTCAAATCCTCTACTGAGGTTACTCCTTATAGGGTATTTGCTTCTAACAAGGCATTTGTAGTCAATCCCTTAACCAGGTGATTCCTAACAAGATCAGTTCTTAACAGGACTTTTGTAAAAGCTTTAACAGGCTTGGCTCCTAATAGGGAAAACTTCAAAAGAGTTCAAATATTATCTTGTGAGTCTCATCTCACTGTGGTTTTTACCTATTTGGTTTTCCCATGTATAAATACCTGTGTCATGTGGTGAATGTTTTTTTGGTTATGATCTTATGGTTGATTTTCTTAACTACTTAATTATTTTTGATAAGGCATGATAACCGGAAGCATTGAGAAGTGAAGCATTGGCATATGTTAAAGCATTTGGATGTTTACAAGTTAAATGTTGTTTATTGTTAAGTTGTTGTAACAATAAAACAAAATTCTTATGAGTATTGATCTTGACAGTGGTATTTCATTGATAAGTTTACTTTGTATGTTTGAGTTTGAGTTTGGGAAGTTTGTATCAGTTTTTCTATTTACTAATTCACCCCCCCCTCTCAATAATCTACCGGATACTTATTCTTTCATCATACCATCATTCCACATATAATTTTGTGTGTTATGGTATTCATTTATGTGATTGTCTTATTGGTTTCTTTACTTATTCCAATTCTATATGTATCGGTATACCGATTGGTGTATGCATGTTTTAATAAGGTTAAAATTCAGATTTTTGGTAGAACACTAATTCACCCCTCCCCCTCTTAGTGCTCTTGGATTCCAACAAATATATACCACACATATATAACTAAATATATAGAAATTCTAGAGCAATATGGAGCACAACCCAGAATACCAAATAACACGAACAACTAAATAACAACCATAATACCAAATCACACGGCTCGATCAAAACATCATGAATCAACTAGAGATAAGTATCTCTAAACTCATTAAACTACAATAGGTCAACTGCAACACACTAACCAGACCAACTCATTTAATCTTGTTAACATTATTTTTGAAGTCGTTCATAGGTAGCATTTTGTTCGAGTGGCACCTGTTCTTTTTGATTTTCCAGCTATGTTCCCCATACCAAAAGTGAGCTAGGTATTGTCTTGGCATTGCTTCTAATCGCTCACCTTTCCCATTCGGAGTTTGGACAAACACGGAGTTGCCACATGGCTCAATTTTTTATGGCATGACACTCTTCTCGGCCCCATCATCCATCACATAAAGGTTAAGACACTTGGTGTCTTCGTATTGTGCAATCAAATGATCTCTTTGCACTCATTTCTGGTTCTCCCCCTGAGCTGCCGCGTGTCCTTCATGATAGTTCATGAATAGAGTTGCAATTTGGATCGTGATTCTCTTGTTGGGCAGGTGCAAGCGTATCACCACAATAAGATGGAAATAACAACTTTGGGGGTGATTTTGGCTGGGTATGATCTCACGGGGTGCCATGATAGGTTTTTTGGTCAGAAGCGGTTGCTTGAAGATTGTTGATGTTGTGATCTATTAGTTGAGCTAAGGCCTCTATTTATGTTTATGTTTTCTTTGTTTAGAAATTTTAGACTTTTAGAGAGTTTTAAAAAAAATTCAGCTCATGAAGAAGCCTTTATGTTAATGAAATTTAGTGAGTGATAATTGTGTCAAATTGTGTCTATGGCCTTTGTGATGATTTTATTTTAATCTTAATATATTAACTTCTATGATGTTTTCTAGTTCATTAGCTTCTGTGATATTCACTGTGAGATTCTGTGGATTAAAATATGCCATGAGACTTGTTATCTTTTAGATGAATGGTTAAATGTCATTTTATTTTAAATGAGTTCTTGTTGGATTACTCTCTCAAACATTTATGGGCATGTAAATTTTTGAATGAGCTTTAAAATTGCGTATCTCTAAGTTTTATATGCTATTAATATTTTTCTGAAATGCTCTGGCATGTCGCCTAAGTAGCATAGATCATTTGCTGTAAATTTTTGTCTTTCCCCTTTTCTCCCCCAACTATATGAAGAGTCAGCTTCTCAAACCTAGAGGTCATTTAGTGTGTTTCGTGCAATCGATCTTCCATCATTGAATTTCCCATAAGGCTATTCAAGTTTAAGGTAAAATTAAGAGTCAACAAATCTAATGGAAACACTAGAACACACAAAATAATGTGTTGACATCAATGACAAAACATTGTTCCATTAAAAATCTCAACAATGTCCAATAGTAGAATCTCTAAACGGACTAGAAGATCCTCCACTAGACATTGTACTCCTTTCTTCATCTATCTTTTTCTCCTATTCTTTCTCTTTCTCTACATACTTCTTCTCTTCTTCTTGTGTATTTACTAAAATCTCTTTTGCAACTATCTCAACATTCTTATCTGTCTCCATGTTATCACCCAGACCTTTCTAAATCTCCATCATCACTTATTTGTTCATCAATACTTTTATTTGAATCTATTGTACTGCTACCAACACCAAATATGATCCATTCTAGACCAATTCATATGTTTGTCTTCTCTGCATGAGAAGACAAAGTATTATTTATCTCTTCTCATCCTTAATTGTTCCATCCTCAGTTTTCTTGGATATCCTTTGATATTCATTGAAATCACCTCCTATTATGATATTTACTCATTCCTTCATTCTAAAACTTGCATTAAGAGCTTGCACAATCTTGGCTCTATCTTCCTTGGACAAAGGACTACATACCATATCTAAAGCTCTTTCCCTCACATTCACTCCTTCTTTTTGTTAAGGCTTTTACTAAATCCATGGGAAATTTATCTATAATGTTATTCATATTCTTATCAAAAGTAATCATATCATAAAATAGCCCTTTTTGTCTTCTCTTTATCTATTGGAGGAGCATCCTTATATAGTTCTACAAACACCTCAAAACACCTCCAAGGACTCATGCTAAAAAATTGCAATTACCAGACTATCAAAATAAAGTGGTTGATAATCAACTAGAGGGGTATCAATCTTATTCTTCTTTTCCTTTGCCTTTTCTAGTTCTTTCTTTTTCACTTTCTTCTTCTTTGCAAGTCTCTGTTGGAGAGACCAATGTTCACTTTCTTCAACTGAGAGACATAGTCTCCTTTTTTTCTTCAAAATCCTCTTTCTTAATTTTTGTCCGTCCAAACCTCTTTCTAATCACATTTTTTTCTTTCTAGACTTCCTCATCTGTGCTATTGTTGTTGACTTTATCAACATTAGGCTTTAAAGAAAAAATTTCTTCTATCCCCTTTTGTTTAGGTATTTATCCTTTCTTTTCACTTGACACTACCCTTACTAGTGTTTTGAAGGAACTAATATTTATGATTGGATAGGAAAAAACCAACCTAGTTATCCTCTATGCTTGCTTTCCAAATTCCTCTTCTACAGTGGGAATATTTATCATTTTGTACAGATTCCCCATTAATTTTGCATGTCCAATCTCTGCCTTCTTCTAGATCATCTTGTGAACAATATTCAATTGTAGTCCCAAATTTTCAACACTTTCATCTATTGGCAACTACAATTGGAAGCTTCTATGTTCTTCTCCACATACTCCTCTAATTCTCATAGGAAAATTCAGGCAAGCAATCAATCCTTGTCTCTACTGCCTCAATGTAACAATAGTCCCTACTGACTAGAAAATTAATTTCATTCCTATACTTTCAAACCAAACTAGTAGGAACCCTTTCTTTTTCCTACATCTTGTCTTGGAAATTATTAAACCAACTGGAATATGTTTTATTATATTCTTCTATATCATTATTAAAAATCATAATATGAATTTTTATTTAAACTGCTATGAGAGTGAGCTTATTTCACACTTTACATATCATGTTCTTTTGTCTTGATCATATGAATTCTAGACATATGATCAAGGTCCCATACCTGAATGGCTACTTTCTTTTCTTCATCCTTTCTAGATTATACAATAGTTGTAGCCTCAGAAGTTCACACTGATCAACCAACTCTTCTTTAACTACCATCTAATAGGAAAAATATATAGCACTGGTGGTAGTAGAATTCTCATAGCTCTAATAGTAGATTTTGTATGCCATACCCTTGGTAACATAGAAGACACCCAAATAAGTGATTTCCTTAATAGTCATAGCTCTTTCATCTAACTTAGCATTAGTAATATCAAACACAGTATCATTATTCACCAACTTTAAAATAGTAAGTGTATTAGAGATGTACAACCTTGTTAAAGCCCTAATGAAATCCTTCTTGATCTTGTGTGACCAAAATAGAAACATCAAATCTTCATGAATTCAACTCAACATGATCCAAATCCATGCATTCTCATAGATAATTTTAAGAAACTTCTTCTATATGTTTGACCCTAACTCTAGAATATGCTTGTATTTTTATTTGAATGTCATCAATTCATCTTTCCCAAACCATTGAACTTCACATGACTGACCTCCATTGGGGGAAGATGAATGTAAGCCCTAACATCCTCCATGTAGACAACATTTAGTGGTACCTTAAATAAAGCTCCTTCCTTATCTCTATCCACCACCAGAAAAGAATGGAGTTGGAGTTGTATTTGTGGCTTCAAAGACATGTCAACAACAATTGGTGTAGCCATCTTGATCAAATTGACAAACTAAAAACACAAAGTTTGTAGAATACCTCAAACCATATTGTTGCTCAAGTTAGCACAAAAAATGTCTTTTACACACAATGGCACTTTGAATTTGTAAGATCATAAGTTATCAAAATGAATTCGAAATAGCAATTTATTTGTTAACTCCACCAACCTAGGGATTTGCCTTGAAATACATTTGATCATTACATACAAAAAGTTGATACTCTGTTACACCAATGATCACAAACACCTTTATGGATCACTGCAAACATTCAAAATGTTCAATAAATATCTTCCTATTTTAATTTTTTTCTAAAACCAATCCAACATCCACACAATAAGGGGGTCCTTAAGGTCTTCAATGAGTTATCCCCCTTAGATAATGCATATTATCTAGTTTCCAGAGAAAATATTTGCACCAATAGTAGGTACAGATCCATCCACTATCTTTCTATCCATATTCTCATCATATTTCTTCACCCATGTCTTCTACATCTTCTCCTTTATGTTGTTAATGTCAACCTTCTTTTCCAAAGTAGAGGATCTTTCCTTCTTTTCTCTACAGAACCTAGTAATATGTCCTAATTTTTTGCAATCGTAACAATTGTGACCTTTTTGTGGACCACTTCCATTCCTTCTAAAATTAGATCTACACTTAATAGACTTGTACTTATATTTTTTCCATGCATAACAATATCCATTAAATTAAAGATTGGATATTTCTACCATAGTTTGTATTTATATATCTATGCATCATTCTACTTTTGCATTCATTTGTCTTATGTCCAAACTTATTGCAAGCATATCATTGACCATCAAATTGTTGAGATATTATCTAACTACTACATTCACTAGCTCTATGGCTAAATTTATTGCATGTAAAACATTTATCATTGAAGGATGGGGAGTACCTTGTTTGAGAATCAGGAGGCTTTCTAAAGTTTTTCTTGTTCTAGACATAAGTGAAACCCTTTTGATCTCCATTTCTCTTCTTATATTCATCCTATACCTTTTCCTTTCCTTTGTCATAGTTGTTGGTGCTATAGAACATTCTCCTTTATCAACTCCAAGTCTACCTTTGTCTTTAGATGTTTTTCAAGCACTTAGTATTTCATTAAGCATATCGTTGTTGCCTTTTAGCTTCAAGTTCTTATCAATTTGTTCTT
This sequence comes from Cryptomeria japonica, assembly GCF_030272615.1. Lineage (NCBI taxonomy): Eukaryota > Viridiplantae > Streptophyta > Pinopsida > Cupressales > Cupressaceae > Cryptomeria > Cryptomeria japonica. The sequence continues at coordinate 185,855,923 of NC_081405.1, forward strand.
TTACCTCTTTTATCTCTTTCCTCAACATAACCACTTCTTCAATATTGGTACATTCTCCAAATTTGTTATGTATCAAGTTGTTTCAAGCTCATCAATGGTCTTTTTCCCATCATCAATTTGTCTTTTTAGATAGATAACATATTCTTCTATTTTCTTGGACCTTTTCTGATAAACCTCTAGATAAGACATAGCAACTCTTAATTCTCCCTCAAGATCTACAACTGCATTAATATCCCACTCATGTTGTTCCATAGCATCCAAATATTTTGATTTAAACATTGTATACAAATCCTAAATCTACCTCAATGGCTAGATTGTTTTTGGAGCTGTTTTTGGATTTTTCTCATGAGTGTTGCCATAAATGCCAAAGGGGGAGATTGTTGGCATTCTACACTCTTATGAGAATAGTTGATGTTGTCATTTATAGCAACCAACTAGAAACCAACTAGAAATCATCTGTCAACCCACCGACAGTTACCGGCACCAACAATAGACTTCTACATACACCAGCAGGCACTTCACCGACAGCGGCAATAATGCATATCAGCACTCAAGATGACGTGGCATATTGTAAAAGACTCATATATATGTATGAGATCTTATAGGTCATTTTGTGATAGACAGAAAAGAGAGAGAGGATAGATGATATTTTGTATAAGGTGATATAGTTGACAGCGAAGGTTTTGGTTATAGACTGAGCTTAAATCAGTACTGAACCTAGCATAGATGATGTTGATCTAAAGCAGTACATTGAATTGAAATTTAATAATCCATTTTATAAGTCAGTGAGACTTCTATTTTGTAGTTGAGCAGTGAGCTCTAGGCTGCTAACCTTCCTGCATGTGCAGGCCCCTCATTATAAGTAATATTTATTCATTGGCCAATGAGTGAATATTGTGGGTCACAAATCCCACTGAGGTTTTTCCCACACTAGATTTCCTCATTAAATATCTTGTGTTATGGTGTGTTCTCTATGTTGTCTTTGTTATTCTTATTTACAACATTAATTCTTATTTATCGGTACACTATTTTGGGATACAAAGTTCTTAATAAGTTTAAATATTTTGTTAACCAGTTAGACTCTAATTCACCCCCTCCCCCCCCCCTTTTAGTGTCTTTGGGACTATCATTAATTCTAACAATTGGTATCAGAGCCTGGTCCACTATTTTCAAAAGCCAAACAGGTTGAGAAATATTCTGACACAGGTACAGATGGAGAAATTAAGAAAAAAATTGGAAGGGGCTCTTGTAGATTATGATGCAGAGAAATTGAAGAACATTAAACTTGAACATGATCTAAGGACTGCAGAGTAATTCATTAAAGGACTTCAGGAGAATTTTGATATAGCACAAAATAAAAGAAAAGAACTTCATGAGAAGATGCAGAAAGATGATGATAAAAAAGATACCCTTAGAGAACTTGCAGACAAATTGAGATAGGAAAACAGTAATATGAAGAATGAAATGCAAGATATGACTATGAGGTTATGTAAAGACATTGAAGATAGGAAGACGAATGAAGAAGACTTGACTAGGAGACTCAATGATGCTGGAAATGAAAATCTAAGACTCAGTCATGAAAATGATATGTTGAAGATAGATTTGATTCACATGCAACATGATAAAACTAAGCTTATGAGACAAAAGGAAATTATGGAAAATGAGTTGGATACTGAAAATAAACACAAAGACAAATTCAAGAAAAGTTCGGAGGAGCTTGATGACATGCTGAAAAGTCAGAAACCTAATGGAGATACTAATGGACTTGGATTTGAAGTTGGAGAAAGTGCTGGTACTGCAAACAATCTAGATCAGAACAAACCAGTAAGACAACCTAATGCTTATAAATTTAATGGAAAATGTTTCAATTGCAACAAATATGGTCATAGAGAAAACCAATGTAGATATAGAAACAATCAGAATATTAATGCACCCACTAGTCAATGCTCCAAATGCAACAAAGTTGGTCATAATTTAGAAAACTATAGAATGAATGTGAAATGTTATGTTTGTGGAAGATATGGACACTTATCTAATCAATGTAGAACACAAACCGATGTAGGATATGGAAAGGCTATTCAGAGGAATAATGTAACTTGTTATGCTTGTAACAAGATTGGACATATTGAAAAATTTTGTAGAAGCAAGACTTCACTGACAAACAATAAAGGATCCAGTTTGAAAGGCAAAGAAAAGGTAGATTAGGTAAAGCAAGAATTTTCAAAACAATGGATTAGGAAGAGAGATTAGAATGTTGATTAAACTATCTCTATACTGGTAGAATAGAGTGATCCTCCACCGGCAGGAGATTCTTCATCCAACTGAGAAATAACCCTTTGGGGGTATTGCAACAAGTTGAAAAATATGCAGATTACCCTTGGTTGATGGTGAGGAGATAGATTTCTTCCTTACTGGCAGATGTGTTAATTTTTCACTTAATTAGTGAGCATTTAATGTGGTTGGTGAGAGAAATGTCATTATAAATCAGCTGATTTCCCTCATTTTTGACTCACTAAGCATTCAAATTAGCAGAGAGCGTGAAAATAAAGTGAAGGCATTCAAGGCAAAGGTGCAAAGTGATTTCTTCAGGCATTCAGAATATTTTCAAGTAGTAAAAGGTATTTTTCAATGGCTTCTTCTGCTTCTAAGTTTATTCTGAACCCTACTATTGTGGAAAATGTGAAATGCCCTAGGCCCGTGTTTAAGATAATTCCTAAAATTTCTAAGAAAGATGACTCTATAGGGGCATTTTTGAAAATTCCTAAAGGTGTAGCATTTGTAGAAGACCCTAGGATTTATATACATTTCAATATAGAAGAACTAGGTTCTGAAGAATTGATGAAAATGTTTACTAAGGTAATTTGTGATGAGAATGGTGTTGTTAAACCTGAACACAAGATTGTAGAAACTCTAGGTTTTGTGGAGATACTGAACATTCCCCAATTTCCAAAGGAAGTGGTAAGAATTATTTTGAGTAGAGCACATGGAGACTTCTTATGGTTGGATTCTATCTGCAAAATAACCTGACAAGAAATTAGGGTAGTAACTAGTTTACCCTCAACCGACAGCAGGCCTGATAAGACAAAGAAGATTCCTAACAACAAAGTGATGACCCTAATCGGAGCAACAATCTGACAACAGATCACTTAGAGTAAATGATATTAAGGACATCAATGTGAGATTTGTAAGTATGGTGCTAGGTTACAAGACTACACATGCTAACAAGCTAAATTCAATTTCTAGTCTCTATATAAACATTGCTTATGGGATGGTTAACAACAATGTAATGATAGATGTGTGTGAATGGCTAAAAGATGAACTCATTGAAAATTTGAAAAATATTAAAGGAGATAAGAAAGAGACATTCTAATTTGGAAATCTTTCGATATGCTTGATGCTATATTTCACTAAGGAAATCCCTGGTACTGGACCTAAAGACTTTGGATATGATATACCAGTAGGAAAAAAACTTTAGGAAGCTTTTACCGGAATGGGAACTACTAGAGACAACAACATAATTGAGTACTTCAAAACTTACCAAGCTAAGATGAAAACTAGAGAAAGGCTACCACAGAGTGTAGTGGACAAATATGACATTGAAATTTGTTTTATTATCAAAAGAGATGAGACATGGATGAAGGTTGTACTCCCTAGGACTATCTGGGTGACTGAAATGGGATATGAGGTAGATCTTAATATTCTGGAGACATATGCAAAAGCTTTACTGGATGCACCAAGAGAAACATCAAAAAAGGTTTTTGGTAGTGTTGAGACTATTGAAAGTGATGTAAATATGTTGAAGCAAAGAAAGAAAAGAGAAAAATATATTAGAGATGCTTCTAAGAAAGTTAAGGAAATTAAGGAAAATGTAATGAACATTAGTGGCATATCGACTAGTGAACTTGAAGGACTTCAACCGGAGGCACATATTTCACCAGTTGGCACATCTTCAGGAACTGACAGTGAGAAGGAAGGTAAGTTTAAAAGAGTTGAAAGGAGGAAGAGAAAACCTTCATCGGTACCCTCTCCTTCACCTAAGAGAACAAGGACTTTAAGGAAGAAACAATAGGCAGTAAGAGGACCACCCAAGAGATTGACACCAAAGAAGAAACAACAACCTGTTACCCCTTCTTTGAATGATTTACTGAATGAGATAATTGATGATGGAAATTTGGCAAATGAACACAAACTGTATAACACATTTAATGATTCTAACAGGGAAAGCATTGAGAACAATATAATTTTACATTTGGACATATATAAAAAGGTTTTAATTGAAGTTGTGGATGACTTACCCAATGATCTTTATAGAATATTGGAAGCAAAAAGGATAGTAGTGATGGAATTAGATAAGAAACTAAAAGTTGAAAAACTTCCAGTTGTACATCTTGTAAATTCAAAAGAGGAAATTGATGAATTAATTTATGAGGCTAACCTATCTATTTTTGCCAGTGGGCACCAACAAGTAAGTTTAATGGCAGAAAGAGTAAAAGAGGTTGCAGATGAGACTGTTGATAATTGGGATATATTTTTTGTGGAGAAGGAAAAACAAGAGGAAATGAACCAACCAAAAAAGACATTTAAAGTGTATCAGAAGGACAAGGACAATGGAATAGGAAAAAATGGTGGTATTCCAAACATCATGATTACTGACAATCTCCTAGTGCAGCTAATGCTTGTCAAAAAGCATTTATAACTAACCGTGCAGGGGATTTTGGACTCTTATTAGGAATCCTAGGTTTTTATTGGGTAATAGGTAGTTTTGAATTTCAATATTTGTCTAAAAAATTAAATGAATTGACTACCATTGATGGGGTTGGTTTTTTTTTTGTTACTTCATGTGCTTTTCTCTTATTTTTAGTTCCAGTTGTCAAATCTACATAATTCCCACTTCATGTATGGTTACCTGATGCTATGGAAGGGCCTACTCCTATTTCAGCTCTTATACATGCCGCTACTATGGTAGCAACAAGAATTTACCACCACCTTTGGATACTGCACCAGTACACACAGATGATCCATCGGTTATTGACATTGAAGGTGTTCCACATGATGACACTAATCCTAAATCTGAGATACTCTTTACCATGAATGTGGATACTCGGGAAATAAATATTTTTGTGGATAAAGATAATGTAGAGGCTAAGGAAGACAATGTTGATAGTGGCAACATGGCAGAAGAAATGGTAGAAATTGTTGAAGTTGAGATCCCAACTCAACCTGAGTAACCATTAGATACTAGAAAACTGACTGAAAGAATAGATCCTGGCATAGGGCCACTAGAGACTGAGACACAGATAGTTGAACTTTCAGGAAAACCTACTGAGGCAGAGGTACATAGTGGAATAGAGAAACTGACAATCACTTAGACATCAAAATAGTCTGAGAAACCTTGCAAGTTGAGATGCAAACCTAGACTGATCCACTAGAGGAAAACACAAGTAAAATGGTCACAACTGATGGAAGCACAAAGGTAGTAAAGGAAATTGGTCAGACATCTGACACATTAGCAAGTGAATTCAAACCTACCAATGTTATAGAAGTACTTTTGGATTCAATCAAAAAGATAACAAATTGCAATGCATTGGCCTACAAGGCAATTGATAACACTGTACCGATTCTTAAATTGATTGTAGAAAATTGTAACACAGATCATATTAAGGATTCTTTAGGTAAATTGGACATATTTTCCAAATTTATTGCTAACAATGTAATAACCATTGATAAAGTGAATCAAGATACAATAAAGGAGAGAGTTGAAAAAAAGGACAAATTCTTTGATGACACCATAAAGAAGTGTACAGACCACCTGAATGCATTATTACTAGCATTGAACTCTACTATTTTGGAGTACAAAGAGCTATACAGAGAAACATGCAAACCTCACCTTCTGACAGAGGACATAGACAAGGAGATCAGTATAACACAGAAAGATATTGATGACATAACTGATAACATAATTGGTTCATCTGGACTCATCAATTTTTTAGCAAGAAATGGCAGGTTTTGAGGAAAAATTAGAGAAACTTGAGAAAGAAAAGGCAAAGATAAGGTCTAATGCCCGAGAGCTTAAAAATAAACTTGGTCCCAAGTTGGACAATCTTACTTCTCAGAGAATAGAAATATCTAAGGCATTACTTCAAGCAGAATGATCATCGAAAGATCACATGCACTATCTCACTAGCACGATCCAACAGACCGAGGCAACATTGAATGACAACAAAAGATTTATGCAGTCTAAATTTGGTTTTGGCCAATATCTTTCAAATTGTAACCAACCGGTTATAGACTTTGAGGTGTAATTTTTGCACTCGTTTGACTATTTTTGACAACCTTTGTCATTGATGTCAAAGGGGGAGTAGTGGAGAGAAAAATTCTTATTTATAGGAGATCATTTGCTTAGGGGGAGCACATCTTTTTGGAAACTTTTTGGACTTCAATTTTTGGAACAGTTTTTGGATTTTTCTCATGAGTGTTGCCATCAATGCCAAAGAGGGAGATTGTTGGCATTCTACACTCTTATGAGAATAGTTGATGTTGTCATTGATGCAACCAACTAACAACCAACTAGCAAGCATCTGTCAACCCACCGATAGTTACCGGCACCAACAATAGACTTCTACATATACCAGCAGTGACAATAATGCATACCGACACTCAAGCCGACATGGAATAAACTTTTGTTTATTGTTTTATAATGTCATTATCTCTTGTAAAAGATGACATGGCATATATATGTATGAGACCTTATAGATTATTTTGTGATAGAGAGAAAAGAGAGAGAGCATAGATGATATTTTGTATAAGGTGATAGAGTTGATAGCGAAGGTTTTGGTTATAGAGTGAGCTTAAATCGGTACTGAACCTGGCATAGCTGATGCTGATCTGAAGCAGTACATTGTATTGTATTTTGATAATCCATTTTGTAAGTCAGTGAGACTTTTGTTTTGTAGTTGAGCAGTGAGCTCTAGGTTGCTAGCCTTCCTGCATGTGCAGGCCCCTCATTGTAAGTAATATTTATTCACTGGCTAGTGAGTGAATATTGTGGGTCACAAATCCCACCAAGGTTTTTCCCACACCGGGGTTCCTTGTCAAATATCTTTTGTTATGGCGTGTTCTCTATGTTGTCTCTATTATTCTTATTTACTGCATTAATTCTTATTTACTGGTACACTATTTTGGGATACAAAGTTCTTAATAAGTTTAAATATTTTGTTAACCAGTTAGACATTGATTCACCCCCCGCTCATTGTCTTTGGGACTGTCATTAATTCTAACATTCTCTGATACCAATTATTGAACACTTATAGATGTTGAGAAGGGGCTGAAACATCATTTATTAATACATAATCAATTTAACCATTTCCTCTTAAATGTTGATTACAATTCATTGTTATTATACATTTGAAACTGACTTCAAAACTACTCAACTACACTTCTAAATCTTCACACTCACAAGATACACCTTTCACAACTTCACATCTCACATATACAATGCCTTACATCCTCAAAATATATTTCATCTTTGTATACCATCCACAGCCAAAGAAACATCAATTACATCAACCTAACTAGATGTAACATGTAGGATACAAACAATCAGCCCCAAAACAATCTCCAAGGTAATGTGGAAGAAATAATGAAACATGTGAAGTATCAAACCATATCAACACACCTTCATATACATCCTATATCAACTCCTAAAATTCCACATGCTTCCACATGGACCAAAACTGCACAAGTTGGCTCCAAATGGTATAACCTTTAAACAAAACAAACCAATCTTACTGAAAACATGATAAAAACTGCCAAGACTCTTGTAGATTCTGAACATAGCATCACCTGACACCAACATAGCCAAACCACTAAGACGTGCCTCCAAAATAACTAAAGCTGGAGGAATGCAATGCATTCCTGCAAACTAACACAATATCACTATACAAGAATATACTCAAACTATAATAACTTCAACAGTAAATCAAATGAAAATATAAAAAATTAAGATTCATCTAGAATTTACATCCACCTACATTATATTATAATTGCAATCAATGATTAAGTAATGCACCACAATACAAACCATAAAACTATATCTTGTTTGACAAACTATTCATTAGAACAAGCACCTTTAGCCATCTTCAACTACAAACCAAAGAATACATCTCCAAAGTTCTAAAAAAGTCATAAGACAACCAAAAATACCATCTAAATCAATCTCCATATAATTGAATGAACTCATAACCAATTGTTAGACACTACAATAATATCATCTTATACTACAATATTCTAAAACACAACTACTCAATCTTCTAGACAAAGTTATCATCAATGAAAGAAATTTTTACATCAATGACAACAAAAACTCATATTTTCAACAGAGAATGCATTCAAGACTAATGAATAGTTCTATGAGTGGTTAGTTATCCTCTTTAGATTCACTAATACACCAAGTACATTCATGTGGTTAATGAAAAAAGTGTTGAAGAAGTTTCTAGGTAAGTTCCTCATTTTTTACTTGAATTACATTTTTATTTTTGGAAATAAAAAAGAATATCATGCGGCATATCAGACAAGTGTTCTAATGACTAAGAAGGTGAAGTTTCATGAAGAAAAAAATGGTCTATTTGGGACTTGTTCTCTACAAAAGGATTAAAGATGGATCCGAAGAAGGTGAAGATAAATTATGGAATGGTAGAAACCAATAAACATGGGAGAGGTAATATCTTTTCATTGCTTGGCAAGTTTTTACTATAAATTCAAGGGGATGGACAACTAGTGCTAGCCTTACTAGATTTCAACAAAATATTTCAAGTACATTATGATGTTAGTGATAGTGTTATAGGATCAATCTTAAGTCAAGAAGGAAGACCAATTGCTCATTTTATTGAGAATTTGAATGGTGTCTAGAGAAGATATTCAATATATAACCAATAATTATATGTTATAATACAATCCCAAAAGAAGTGGAGGCACATTACGTACTACAAAATGAGATTATTTTATATACTAACCATCAAGCTCTCTAACACTTGAATAGTCAAGGCAAGTTAAGTCAAAGGCATATGCGGTTGGTGGAATTCATACAATATATTTTTCTTGAAGAACCAAAGTGGGAAATCAAACATATTTATGAATGCACTAAGTAGAAGAAGAAACCTAATGATGTAGATGAGGGTGGAAGTCATGGTATTCAATGAGTTGAAGCATTTGTATGAGGCTAATCCTAATTTTGTGGAGGCCTGGAAGGAAAGAAAAGATCTATAGTGACTAACAAGAGCAAGTGGCTCAATTTTTTCACTCAATATAACATGTTGTTCAAAGGGAAATGTTGATGTGAGTTTTAATCACATACAAAAATAGATATATTTCTACAAAAAAATATCACTATTAAAAGATACGATAAATTTAAATAAATATTATTTAAGGCCCTAATTGTCAAGTCTTAATTTACTAATTTTTCTCAGGATTCATTGTATTTATTCAAGGAATTGTTGAGGGTTTTGGGTAAGTGTATCATTACCTATTTAGATGATAAATTAATTTTTAGTAGAACTTTAGAGGAGAATTTGATGCATTTTCACTTAGTTTTTTTTAATGCCTTGTAAACTTTTTAATGTGACCAATGGCGCTAGCATGACAAACCCTCTGGCTCCACATGAAGCGCTTTTGACCCGGGGCTATGAATTGGTGAGGCCACAAATGGTGAACCTCATCCCCACACTTCAATTGTTCAAACTCATCAACGCAATAGCCCAACAAAGACATGAGGCCTATGAGCATAGTGGCCCAACAAGGGTTTGAACCTTGGTGGCCACTTCACCAATGCAGTGTTTTAACTGTCACACTACACGTACGAAGACATTTTCACCTAGTTTTTGAGTTGTTAATGGAAGAGAAATTATTTATGAATTAAAGAGATGAAATTTTGTGAAGGAATTGATGTATCTAGGACTTGTAATCTTAGTTGAGGGTCTCAAGATGAATCTATAAAAGTAAGGGTTGTAATAGAATGAACTACAGTGAGTAATATTGATGTAAGACCATTTCATATATTAGTTATTTTTACAAAAAAATATTAAGAATTTTAATAGCATACATGAATTGTTAAGTGAAATAATGAGGGTAGACACACAATAATTTATATGGACTATAAGGGTAGCCAGGAGTTTTGATTTTTTGAAGAAAAAAGTTAGAGATCAACTTGTTTAAAAAATTAATATTTTAACAAATTATTTTAGGTAGACCATGATAATTGTAGTGTCCTTCCCTAATGATGCTTGGATTAGACTAGTGGATTTATATGTGGTTTAGATGCTTTATCTTGGATATTGGACATATTATATTATATTTGACATTACTATTTCATGTGGATGATGACATTATGGATTGTTATATGGGTTATTATGATGATAGGTGCTCATTTGATGACTTATATGTATCTCTTTCTATGTGTTGTTAATACTCTCTTACGATGGTTGATGATATTTTATGATGTACTAACTCTGATACATGATGTGAGATCGATGATGATATTGCTTGATTGTTTGTGAGTGTCTTCCATTGTCTTCGTGATAGGGACAATGTCACATCACTCACTGTGAGTAGGATGTGCCATTACGATTCTCTATCACTTGCATGTATTATAATATTGTATATGTTGTATCGTGCCTTTGTGGATGCAGGATTTGCAAGTACCAGACATCGACTCTACCTAGCTTCACAAGTCTGAGTGTTCTTCTCCCAATGGCAAGTTGATCGGAGATAACATAAAATTCCATTCTACACTCTAGGTTTAAGATTGATCACCCTTGTCAGTTTGTGTGAGTTGTTGTTCAGTGTTGAGTGATCTCTTGAGTTACCCTTTGTTATCTTGCATGGCGTATTGTGTTTATTGTTTGATTTAATTATTATTAACTAATTAATTGAGTTATATAGTTTAATAATGCTAAATTAAATTAATAGACTTATATAGTTTATAATAATAATAAAATAAATAAATGGTTGCTAATAATATTTGAAGTAATATTGGTAAATGATTTTATAATCATTGGATGTTTATTATTTATTATTTATTGGCTCTTGGTATTATTATTCTTTTTGCTTTGTAATAAATATGGCTCTGATATTGAATTATATTAATATAGCCTTCGATTATATTTTATTATGGCTTCAATTTATTTATAGCCTTTGGTTTATTATATTTATTGGGATTTATAGTTAATTGTGCCCATGAGTATTATTTTATTATTTACTTTCTTCGATTACTTTAATATATTCCTTCTACCTACCCTTTTGCATGATTGGTTGAATTATTGAGTAAGTTAATTAAATAATATCTTATTTATTTATACCTTGGATTTTGTGATGGGTTGGTAAGAAATATTATTTGTGCTATTATTTTGAATGGCCAGCGTATTCGATGGTTTTGGCCTCGTTTCCTATTTATTTTCTTTTCCATGATTTTTTGGGGATTGGCTCAAGAAGTATTTTTCTGCAATTTTAGATTTGAATTGCTTGGAGGAATTTGGATTGTGGCTTGTTGGATATTCTTTAGAAAATTCATCCTTTCATTTTCAGCATTCTCTAGGTCAAAGGATTTCTTTCTCTTACATTTTCAGTTTTGAAAATATTGTCATCTCTGCGTATTCTCGGGAGTTTTGGGAAAAATATTTCATATAGTTCTGTATAGTTTAAGTTTTGATTTATCTTCACTTATAATATATTCTAGAGTTGGAACTATATGGATTGGGGAAATATTATGTTTTGTAGTTGTGCATAGCCGTGTATGGTTGGCTCTGCAAATATTGTATGTATATTCTTGGCTTCCTCTGAGTTATGCTTTTGATAGGATTTGATTTTTTGTTTCTATTATACCCTTGTTGTTTGCTGGAGGAGTCATGACTTTGTTTATTCTCTGTAGTTTTTTGTGTTAAGGCTCAATGTCATGTCGACCATTTATGAGAAATCTTTATTTATGGTTATGGTTGGTGTTTTGTTTATATCATTTATTTCCTATGATCTGGGCATCTCTTTTGAGGCTTTATAAATTTTCGATACTTGACTGATTTTATTTTAATTCCGTAAGTTTTATGTTTTTGTTTTCATCTGAGTTTTATGAGTAAATGAGCTAAGAGGACATATGTGCTATTTCCCTTGTCATATGCATTATGTCATTAAGTATATGCATTGTTATGTGTCACACATGGGTTGCAGAATGATGCAAAAGCGTTGAAACCATATGAATGTGCTAAAACATTTTGTATATGCACTAAATACATGGGTAAAAGCACTACAGGAATATGTAGAAGCATTGAAAAAACTTGTATATACACTACACACTTAGGTGAATGTGTGATTCTGACTATTTTAGGTGCTTTGAGTCATTTTTCTATTTTTCTGAGTTTCAGAGTAGTTTTTTCTAGTTTCTTAGTTGATCCTGTAGACTGTCCAGAGGTTGTGTTGTTCTTTTGAGTACTCTAGGATATCTGGAGTAATATTTTGATGTGTTATTTGATTATTTGTAATGTTGCAAGAGGAGTATTACCTTGCTATGATTGTTCGCTCCTTGTTCATTGATTAGACTTTATCTTGGTTAGCCAGATTGTATTTTGTGGGCCTTCTTTGTTGATTGGTTATGTTGTTAAGGCCTAGACACATGATTAGGGGGAGTGGGCTTCCATGATTCTGTCTAGGTCATGAGAAATGCACTGCTAGGATTCTTTTGTAATAGAGTCGGGGTCTAGATTATTTGGATAGCTCATTGGAGGTTTTCCTTTGTAAGTGATAAGTGATAACATAATAATTAATATTAGGTGGGTTGGGTCGAGTAACTCATCTAAGAAAGATAATAAATGTGTTTTGCAATACCCATCTCATGGATCAGAGAGTGAAGTGAGGTGGTAGATCTACTAACTGGGTAAATCGTACTACCTTGATTTCCTCAAAGGTTGAGATGGTTCCACATGTATATCCTATGTGGTAGCATGTGATGACAACCTATCCCTACATGTCGATCCTAGTTCCTTACATCTTGTTGTTGAGTCACCTCTGGAGGTCTCTTGGTTGTTTGTTATGTTTTCCTTGGTTGCATTAGAGTTTTTTCATGTTTGGTTGATAGGTGTTAGCTTAGATCTAGAGTGTGTGTGGGATCTTGTGTCATCTCCTAGAATGTGGGGTGGTTCCCTTGGTTCCATGTGGTTGGGTGGTTGGTGCCTTTCTTCCATTGGGATGTTTTTCAGTGGATTTTCTTCTTGGATTCTTTGCATGGATGTGGATCTTTAATCTCTTTAGCTCAAGGATGGATATTTGTAGCAGCTTATTGATCATGATTCATTAGACATGTATAAGTAATTGTATTTGAGAGCTATGATCATTGTTGTAATAGACATTGTATTCATGTATCTACTAGATGTTATTAAGGGAAATTATGTATCATGTGTATCTTGAGAATGTTTAAATGATGAGATTAATGCTATGGGTGTTTACTTAGTGCTATGCTTGAGATGATGTAATTAGTTCATATTGATATGGTTAATAATGTGGAAATTAGTATTGAAATGGTTAATTGATGTTAAAAGAAAAGAATGATTGGGATTAGGAACATTTGGTATTGGTCCTTAAAATGAACCTTATGGGGTGATTGATCATTCATAAATGGATGAAATCATTCTAGGATAAATTAATGAATCATATATGGTTGTGTGAAAGGATTTGATGATAGTAAGATATATTGCACTTGGATTATGGAATTAAAATGTTATCATGATTAGGACTTGTTAAGTGTGTAGTGGAATTGAGATACCCTATGGAAGATAAGATGATTATTGATGTATTTTATTTCATTTTGAATTGCATAACATGATTAGTGATTATATTTGTGATGAGTAGTTGTGCATCAAGTTAATGAATGTTATTGTATTGTATTGGATGCATGTATAGATGTTTGAAAAAAAATTGTTATCTCTAGTTTGCATGTTAGCTAGTGTATTTCTCTAGGGTATTTTGGTGGGCATTACATTTGGTATCAGAGACCATGTTCATACACTGGGCACTCTAGTTTCAGACGAGCCCATTGTGCATGTTAGTACTTTAGCATGGAGTAGCCTAGTGGTTTATCCCTACTTATTGTTTCTTGCATTTGTTGTCCTAGATTTCTTAGCTTATAGTTCCTTTGCATCTTGATTTGACAAGATTATTTCTAGAGGTAGAGGTCATGGTCGTGGTGGTCACATGGCTACTCGATGAAATCCTCATCTTGTGGTTTCTGAAGAGTCACACCTTGAGTAACAACATAATGAATAGCAGGTGGATGTAGCACAAGTTGGTGATGCGATTCTACAATTGGTCAATGAGCTTCAGGGACTTTATCATTTGGGGAAGAGGTGGTGAATCAGCAAGAGGGATCTCATCATTCCAGTCATCAAGATAGAGGTAGAATAAGAGTGAGTGAGGGAATGTTCACATTCACCTTGGAGGAGAGATGATGCAATTTCTGATCAAGATGTGGTTGCAGTAGATCATATGAGGGATCTTATGAGGACTCGCCCTCCTACTTTTGATGGCTTAGATAGTGGTATGGAGGTAGAGTCATGGTTGTTGGACTTGGGTAGGTGTTTTTTTATGCACCCATGTAGCAGTAACACCAAGGCAAGGTGTGTGATTATGCATCTTCATGATTTTGCAACAACATGGTGGCATATGGAGGAGCAAAAGTTGCATCTAGACATTGTGACAACTTCATGAGAGTTATTTATGGAGAAGTTTCATGCTTGATTCTTTTTAGAGAATTGGAGGAAGAGGAGGCTAACAAGTTTCATGATTTAAGACAGGAGGATATGACTATTGAGGAATTCAAGTGTGATTTATTTGAGCACAGGAAGTATGTTGGGATAGTGGATGATGAGCCAATGTTGATTCAACACTTTGTGAGAGGACTTAGTGATCATATCAGTGATGAGGTTTGGATGCACGAACCTTAGACTTTGGAGGTAGTTGTGGAGAAGGCATGGATAGAAGAGGAACATATTGCTTTATCTTTAGGTGGTGAAATTGGTGGATAGACAGTTAGTGCTCCAGTCTCAAAATTGGTTGCTAGAGGTGTGCAGCCGCAGGTATCAGGATTTGTTAGGAGTGATCCTCCACCATCCAAGGGTGAACTTCATTAGCAGAAGGAAAGCTCCCAGGTTTAGAATGCTTCCTGTAGGCATAGTTCACAGGCATATAGAGAGTGAAATAGATAACGTTCTATTGATTTTCATGCCAATTGACCAACACAAAGATCTCAGCAGAACTCTAGTGGAGGTAGTTTTTAGCGGCCTTGTGCACCTTCGGTCATTCATCATTTTACTAGAGGGAGTTGTTTCACTTGTGATCAGAAGAGACATTGCATGAGAGATTATTCTCAGCAACCTACTCAGATGTCAGTTCAGAGGCCAGTAACATCAGAACCTAGTGTTGGTGATGTAGGTAGATCTCATTGCATATTTGTCGCAGCAGATGACCATCAGGTGGTGCGTCAGTTTTCAACAGTTGAGGCTTCACTTCATGGTAGAGAAAATTTCTTTGGTGATCATGCATGTCCTACAACATCATGATTTGATCCTCAGGGGTCACATCAAAGAGAAGGAAAGAGTCCAATGGGGACCAAATGAGGATTTTTAGCATTTTGGGAGCATACGGTGCAGTTGGGAGAGACTTATTTCCCTACTTCTTCCTGTTGGGATCCAAGAACACTGAGAGGGGGGGTGAATTAGTGTTTTGTCAAAATGAATAGTTTTTAACTTTCTAGACCATGCATACATAAACCGATAAACAAATAAACTTATAGAAAGAAGCAAATAAACCATCCACATAAATGAACACCATAACACATAGAATTTATACATGGAAAACCTCAATGAGGAAAAACCATGGTGGGATTTGTGACCCACAATATCAGTTCACTGGCCATATGACAAGATATTAAATATAATAGGGACCTACACTTGCAGGAAGGCACACTACCTAGAGCATACTGCTCATCACTAAAGAGCCTCACTAACTACAAGCTTTCTGCCAAAGTAAATTATTAAAAATGAACTTAGGAATGCATCTACTATGCCAAATAGAGTTCTAGTTCTAGTTCTTCTTTGTCCTGGTTCAAAAACCCTAAACTACTACTAGTATCACTTCTCCTCCAAGAATGCTTTCCAAGCTATCTACATATCATTACATGATATAGAATTCACATACAAAATGATCTCCATACATATATTTTGCATCACACAGTTCTACTATATTCTCCTACATCTACACATATCATCTATCACATCTATCTCTTCAAAATAACCTAGCAGACTGACCTATATACCTATTACAAATGATATGCCTTATGTCATATTACAATACATGTACAAAGGATATTCAATGTTGTCCTTGAAAATATTTACAAAATGATTTATTAAATAAATCCTCCTTGATGTCAGCTTCCAATGGAGTATTGATGTTGGTGTAGCCCTAAATGCTCCAAAGTCGGTATATGTCAGTATATGCCTCCAAGTGTTGGTTTATGACTTCCATCATATCTTGTTGCCATCAATGACAAAAAAATGAATTCAATGAGTGTCAATTGCCAACAATCTCCCCCTTTGGTATTGATGGCAACACTCATGTGAAAAATGGATTCCCTGTCAGTATGCTCCCCCTGAGCAATACACTCCATCTGATATCTGTTTCCTTGATATTTTTCACATATGAACATACTCCCCCTTTGACGTTAATGCCAAAGACTGGTGAAAGAATTTGAAAGAATAAAAGAATATAGTTGGTTTCACTAGAGCTTAGTCATCTTCAAGATTTTTGGGTATGCCTTTTGTAATAACTGAAGACATGTATCCCAGCTGGATTTGAAGGTATCAGAAATAGATGCAAGTCTATGTAGTAAGTGGGAAAGTGTTTCCTTCTCTTGGATATCTATTGGTGTGGGTTTAACTAACATATCCATGCACTCTCTTTTGTGAACACCCAATGAATCTAGTCTAGGACTTACCAATCCTCTTATATTTATTACTCTTCTCATGAATTTATCTCTATCCTTCTCAAAAGCAAAAATTTGGTTCTCCAAGGACAAATTATTTCCATCAACAGATGTGGTTAGTGCAGTCAATCCATCAAAAGAGTTAGCAATTTTAGCCATCTTATCATATAACTTGTTCAATCTTCTATCTACATTAGCTATAAGACTTCCTATATTGCAACACACTCTGTAGATATTAGTACATTGTTTCAAACAAACCTCAATGGGAATAAGTTTGTTCTTAATTTTCTTCTTCCCTGTTTCTATAAGCTGATCAAAAAATGCTCCTTTTGTTGCTGAGAAAATATCCAAAGCCTATCAGTCTGTAATCTATCTCAAAGATTGAAAATTGTTGGATATATGTTATGTTAAAGTCTTGAACTTACCAGAAGGTCTTGTTCCATCTTCATTCTGATAGTCAGGTATTATTCTGTGCAGTACAGAGATTGATTGATTAATTAATCCTTTATCTATAGTACCTTCCTTCAGTAATTTTTGAGTATACATCATCATTAATTCAGTTGGACTCAACTCAAAGACTGATTTCTTCTCAACCTGAGAAGTGTCAATTGCCAAAACCTTTGCCGGGGAATGAGTTTTACCTACCAGTATGGACTCAGTGGCTTTTACCTTATCCATTTCAATCTCTATTGCACTGGTGGCTTTGCCACTTGGTACAGTGTTAGTTACTGTCGGTGCAATATCATCCACAGTATTTCTAGTGTCCTGTTCATTGCCTTGCTCAAAAATGGTATGTGTCGGTATATATTTTAAACTCTCCTTAGCTTCTAGTTGAGTTTGAGTATCTATAGTTACTACCGGTTGTGTCAAAACTAGAGTTGGACTACCCAAAATACCTTTCCCTTTTGATTTGTCAGGAATGGTAGAATTTGTTGCCCTTGCAAATTCTTCTTGAGATGCGAGAAAGTCTGGGTTTTTCTAAAAGAATTTGGTCCATCCCTTACTTGTCTCATTTACCACCTCATTTACTCTCCCCATCATTAGGTTTATCTACCAATTTGTACAATTAAAAATTGTCCTATTTGCAGTTTCTATACATCTTTTCATTTCCTCATTATTTACAGCACCACACAATTCCAAAAGTGATACTTCTTTGATCTCCCTATCCCTCTTGACAGCGTCAAGTCTTCTAGCCTCAAGTTTATTATACAAGGATAAAGGTATCTCCAAAATTTCAATTAAGGCTTTCTTATATATGTCTATATATAACAAAATAACCTCTTCTAATTCACTTTGCTCATTCTCTTCTAAATCTTCATAATTTCAATATTCCATCTTTTGTAATTTCATCAATAAGCTTAGCACATGTCATTGTGATCTTACCGGTTCCAATATCATCAACCTTCTATTTTTTTCTTTTGGTTTTCGATGTGACTAGTTTCATCTTCTACATAGGCTTCCTTGACGGTGGTGGAGGTGTAGTAGGCTTAGTTGCCTTTTTGACAAGTCTCCTCCTATGCTTTGCCTTCTTCTGCTCTATCGGTGGTTTTACCACATTCTTCATTTGAACCTTTCTAAAAGCTATAGGTTCATTATCCTCAGAGTCAGAGTCAGAAGTGATAGGGGAAATGTGAACTTGTGGCTTCTTCACTTATGCAATACCAAACTTTGTCGGTTTAGCTTCCTATTTAGATTTAGAGCCCAGTTGAGTGTCTATGTTATAAATCACATCTTTTACATATGCAGACATCTTTTCTATTTTCTTTTCTCTTCTCTTCCTATTAAAACTAGTTCTCACTTCAAGAGCCTTCTCTCCTGTTGTACCAAAATGCTTTGTCTTATCATCTAATGGAGCATCTAACAGTGTCTTTGCATAGAGTTCAAAAATTCTATTATCTACCTCATATCCAAGCTCAGTAATCTAGATTTGTCTAGGTTCAACTGTTTCCATAAGAGTTTCATCAGTTTTCACCATGAAACAGATATCAATGGAATACTTCTCCACATTGTTCTTTGAAATTATTTCCCTTTGCCTCATGTTTTCTTGAAATGTCTTAAAATATCCCCAAAGTTTCTCATCTCTATTGGTGTTAAGATCAGTGATAGCTTCCTTGATCTACATACCTACCAGTATGTCATGAGCCCAATGCTTCTTTCCTAGACTGAGTAGCTCATTTAGGAAGTAAAGCATTAAACAAACAATCAAGTTTTTATATCTAAAAGTGCCTTTCTTTGTTCCTTTGATCTTACCAAGGTTTAGCATCAACTCACTCCTCATCCACTCACATAAATCATATTTTACACCGTTTCAGCATCTAATATGTAGCATGAATGCATGAGCTAGCAACATAATTCAATCAGTTGGATTGATTTAACTTGTAACCTATGATCATGCTTGCAAACTTTATATATGTGTCGGTGATTGTTCTTATCCTCATTCATCTGCTATCAGGTGTAGCACCGTTGAGTTTCTTGACCTCTGTGTTGGAAATTTTCTTGCTAGGTTCTTGCCCGACCTTGGGTAAGCTGGTGATAGCTTGAATGGCCTCCTTCGTGATCATGTAAGGTCTATCTAACCAAATAAATTCGTTGTGAGCCCTTCTTAGAACATATCTAATAACTTCATCTTTGAGTTTTGGTTGTACAAAATACCAGTTAACCCTAGATCCTCAATTGCTTTGAATTTAGGTTTGATGGTTCCGGAGTCTCCCAGTATCACTGATTGATACATGCTTTTGATGTCTTCGGTTCCCAAATCCTCAAGAGTGTAGTGAATGTATGCCCTCACATCTTCAACATGCATTACGCCATCAGGAACCCTAGAAAATGTTCCCACAGAGTCTTCCTTTTTAGAAATTTTGGGAACCTCCTTAAATACTGGCGTTAACCTATCCTTGACTTCAACGATGGTGGGATTTGCAATAAAAGTAAGAGCTAAAGATTCAGATGCCATGTTGAAAAGTACCTGAAAATGAGTGTCGGTGGAAGATTGATAACTACTCGAAAGATTTTCACAATGCTTCTGTAGTCACACAAATCTGTCCAGCTTAGTTAAATAAATATTTGATATTTATTTGATTAAAAATCCACTAGCCATCAATTAATTAAATTAATATTTAATTAATTCATCCCCAAACATTCTTCTATTAATTAAATAAATTATTCAATTTATTTTAATTAATTCATTAAATCAAATTCAAATCAATTAAATAAATAAAATCTATCTATTTAATTAAATCCCCCTATTCCTCTTTTAAATAAATTAAATAAAAAAATTTATTTAAATCATTATCCCCCCCCCACTTGCATTTTCCTACAAATGCAACTTGCACACATTTATTGAAATAAATGAATTTTTATTTTTAATAAAATCCTATTTTCCCTCACCCACCAAATCCACTTGCAAAATCTAATCCTCTTCTAGATTCTTCTAACCCTTTCCTAATTAGCCTAATCCATCCCCTAATTATTGTCACATTCCTAAGCAAAATGGAGTCAATTCTCAAAGACTCCAAAGTCTTTGAAAAGCATTTAATGCTTTGTGTGTTCAACAAATTAACCCCCAAAGTCTTCCAAGACCACTAATGGCTCTTACATGACCATTTATGGCTCTTACATAACCATTTATGGTTATTTCAAACTTGTCTCCCCAAACATTTATTGTTTTGACCATATTCATCCATTTCACATTTGCACAAGAGTTTATCCATTGGATAAAAGCTTTATTCTTTGAATAAAGAGTTTATTCATTCAACCAACCTTGACTCTAAATCTCAAGGTCATATCAAGCATTTAATGCTTATTCCCTCTCCTCTCAACCTATCTCACATTGACATTTGTCATCCTGGGATTGGGTTGAAAGCCCTCACATGGATTTGAAATCATTCAATCTTGACCCTTGTTGAGATTGCTCAATCTCAACCATCCATTGCTCCATTTTTCCTATAAATAGAGCCCATTTCTTCATAATCCAGATCCTGAAAACTTGTATGCATCTAAGCTATAGACATTTTAGAGAGCATTTTTAGCATAATCATCTAATACCTTGTTATTTTGGTTAAAATATATCATTTTAGCATCAATATCATAGCATTAGCTTCTCATTTCATATTCGAAGCTCAATATTACATTCTCAATCCTCCATAAGCATCCATAGTGCAAAAAGCTGCTGAGAGCTACACTATTTTGGAACTTGGAGAGGAGAGGAACAAGGGAGAAAGGAACCAAAACCATGCTAAGAGGCATTTGGAGATGCCTCACTATCTTTGCTTCTTTAGTTAGATATATTAGCATGTTTTTAGTATCTCTCTTGATATGCCTTTTTAGATTAGTTTTTGATTGACTAACACTAACAATCTAACGGTTTTGTGTTGTTGATCATTTACTAACCTTGTGTCATTTAGAAGGGCATCATTTGGTGAACCCGACGTGAATCGAACACGCAACCTTCTGATACCATTTTTTTTTTTGCAAACTAACATGTCTGATTGTTGAATTTGTCACACAGGTTGCGCTTCGGTGCTATTGAACACGTTATAGCGCTACCGACAGTTTCCATTTTAGCGCTATTGTCACTACAATAGCGCTATTGTTAAACTTTCAACACTGTTGTATTTGTTTTGGCGCTTTTGATGTTCTTTTGGCGCTATTAAAACTCTTTCAGCGCTTTTGCCTCATGGGCTTTATCCTTATTTCAGCGCTTCTGTGTGAAATAGTGCTTCTGTTTAAACGCAGACTAGCACTATTGCAACAAAATGTTTTAAAACTCACCTTGTAACTGAAAAATTGAAAATCTTAGGCTTGTGGAAGCCCCCCCTTGGACGTAGATTTTACTAACTATTCATTGTTTTTGCAGGTTTAAAAACTCATCACTAAAATCACAAATTTTCCTTTGGTGCTCTTAAAACACTTTGAAACAAACATTTACTTCCATTGCTAGTTAGGATTCATCTTTATTTTGGTGCTTAAAATCAACACACAAAGTTTCTTTTCTTGCATCAAACTAAAGAATTTACAAGCCACACTTCAAATTTTGGTGCAATTAAAAACTTACAATCCACTTGTTCTAATTCTTGCAAGCAATTTACTTCAAGAAAAACGTGCTTTTTGTTAAGTTGACCAGGATTTTCGAATTCTAGATTACAAAACACATTACCTTTTGAAATTAAAATGAACACCATGGCTGTTGGAGCAACATCTCCAAATAGTTAGATCACATTTGCAAATGCTGGTTTAAAAAAAACAAGTGTTTTACGTGTTTGGCACGCTTGTGCAAAAAGTCAGTCAAGTGGTCCTACCTCTAATACACACTATCCTCTCCCTTGGCTTTCATGGTCCTAGGTGCAAGAGAAAAGTGTTAGTAACACTCAAAATTTTTATCTTTTTAAGAGAGGCCTGCCAAGAGACACATCACTCTTGGGAATGACCTCGCACGGTAAATCCTTCAAGCCGCTATAGAAATCAGGTGAGAGCGAAAGCTGTAGCCTTGGGTATAGCTGTTCCTACAGTGTAACTGGCTAAAAGGACAAATGGGCCCCACCACCAGTTACAAGGCTCTTAAGTGAGCCACTACAGAATGAACTTATGTCCAAAAACATCGAACATGACTAAACACCTTTAAATAGTAGCCCACCCATTCTATTGATTGAGAATATTTGTGATATAATTTAGTGCAAGAGCATAGATGGTTTTTCTCCCAAGATACTCACCATACATATTTCCTTGAGTAGAAACATAGCTTTTTGAAAAGTCACTTGTGGCTTGATAAAAGTGGTGACTCCCCCATCATAGGGATCATCTATTTGTTATGCTCGAGCAAGACTTAGTATATCACATCCTTACTTGCCACGGCGGGATTCATAAGGTATGTAGTACCAAAGTCGAAGAAATATCAAGATGTGGGCTAAATTTATCACAACTGGCCATTTGACCTTACGGATAAAAAGTGTTTGAAGTGTGTTCGTTTTAAAGACCAAGTGCAAATTGAGCCGACTTCAGGCTCTAGAAATACACCTTAAAATACATCTAAAGGAAGGGTCATATAAAAGTCCAAGGATTGGGTTGATCTAGACCCATACTCATTTGTTCCTTTTAGGCAACATTCTTGTGTTTGTGTGCTTGCTTTGTTTTCTTGTCAAAGAAAAGTCAGAAAAATCACTTCCCAAAAACAAAGTATTCATCCAACCAAACATCTGTCAAAACAACCAAAAACATCAAAAACAAAGTGCAAACAACAAAAAAGAGTCAAAATTTTATGACCATTCTTCACATCTGGCAAAAGAAGAAGCGTAATCAGAATATCAACTTGAAAAGAAGACCATTAAGCTCAAAGGCTTTGATCAAAAGGAGGAAATTCTTCTATATCAATAGACAAATCTTTGTCTCCCATAGAGTTTTTCTGCATCACATGCGTCTCTACCTTCAAAGCAAAACAAATGAATTTGATTCAGAATCATTGAACCGCAGAGCTTTTATGCAATATAGAGCTCTGAGTTATCACAAAAATCAAGGAGGAAAGATTAATCCCAATTTCTTCCCAAACGTCTGCATCACCTACAACACAGCTCGAGAAATACCTCCAACACCTGAAAGGGAAGAGGTAGAGTTTTTCCCATTTGTGACACAGAGTTTTTATTGAAGTTGAAAACATTTTCATCCATCATCTCACTCATACATAATCACTTCATCATCAATCCGTCCCAACTCTCAAAACATTAAGAGGTTCTTGTCCCAAGTTCTCTTTTAGATATTGCTTGAAATCAAACACTTCACATCACTTTTTATATTTTTTCTACATCTAGGATAAGCTCATCCTAAGAGACACATCTACGCAGGTTAAAACTAGTTCATGAGTGAATCCTCTCATTACTAGGTAGTTCAATCTATAACACATCTCAGATTTCTCTACACCTTATCACATCAAACCTTATCAAACAAGAAAGCAATTCAAAGAAGGAATTTCGGTTACATCTACCTTAAAAGTGTTAAGAGATCCACATGCAACACAGTTCACCAATCATCAACTCTCTCATTTCATCAAAAACTCATCATCATTTTCATGCAATTTCAACAAAGACTCATAAACAAAATGGCTCAAACCCGATCACAGTCATGGCAACGAGAAATAGAAATAGAAGAAGAAGAAGAGGAAAATCTCAATGAATTCCAAGAGGCACTTGGAGGAAATGCAAATGATGAAAACCCAAGTACTCCCACTCCTGCAACAATAGAAAGGGCTCAGCATAACCCTCTCTTTAACAGATTGTTTGACGAAATACTCAGGAGCAATGTGGATGCTCACTTCTTAAGACTCGCTCAAGAAGGAGCAAAACTCCCCTCTGACTTTGATCTTGCCCAATTAAGACAAGCATCAGAAAGACAAAGTCACCATGAAGAGGAAAGAGGTAGAGATCCCATCAGATATAACATTCCTCGAGGTAACCCACCACCTCCTCCTCCAAATGAAATGGAGATGTTGTGGCAACAAGTCGAGAATCTCGCCCAACAGCTTCATAGTGGTGTCAAGACTAACCAATTCTCCCTCAATGACATCTGTCCCTAAACTTTTGATAGGAATATTTACATGCCACCATTTCCACGCGGATTTGAAACACCCAAATTTGAAAAATATAGAGGAAAGGGAGATCCTCGTGATCATGTTAGAGAATTTCATTCTGCTTGTCTTGAAGTGGCATATGAAGACACCTACCTAATGCGCCTTTTTCCCCAAAGCTTAGGAGGAACAACCACATCATGGTTTTCCCGACTACCAGGAGGCATTAGAACATTTGAGGAACTCATCCAGAAGTTCCTAGCTCATTACTCTCATAACATTGAACGCGACATCACCATGGCTGATCTGTGCAACACAAAACAAAAACCAGGTGAACAATTCTCAATATTCCTGCAACGATGGCGTCAAATGTCTAGTAGATGTTCTCTTCAGTTACCTGAACAAGAACTAGTGGAAATATTCATTTCCAACTTAAACAAAGAAATGGAATTTCACCTGGATGTCAAAGACACAGACTCTTTTAATGATATGATCACCAAGGGTTTAAAATGTGAGCGGGCACTCATCAAGAAAGGACTCATCAAAATATTTAACGAACCAAAAGATGGTCCTCGCCCACACTTCAAGAGCGATAAACCAAACTTCTGGAATAAAAACAAGAATATTGTCAATGATGGGGTTGTGGATGCCAGGACTATCCAAAACGCACAACCTGTGGTTCGGTTTGCAGGACAAAATCCTCTGCCTCAAAACAACACAAATGTTCCTTCTAATCAAGGTCGCATCACATCTCATGATGAACCTAGACCTTGTCAGCAAAAATAGAAATGCACATACACTCCCTTAGGGGAACCCATTGAAATAGTGTTGCGACAACTCCTCTCTCAAAATTTGGTCACTCTACCTAAGCTATCAAACTATGAGCCTCAAGTCAAACTGGCATGGTGGAGAGATACTGAACACTGTGAATTCCATCAAGGAAGAGGGCACAAGACAAGTAATTGTCACCGATTGAAAGATCTCATTCAGGATCT
The DNA here is from genome assembly GCF_030272615.1 of Cryptomeria japonica. Classification (NCBI taxonomy): domain Eukaryota; kingdom Viridiplantae; phylum Streptophyta; class Pinopsida; order Cupressales; family Cupressaceae; genus Cryptomeria; species Cryptomeria japonica. The sequence goes on from NC_081405.1 coordinate 185,881,484, forward strand.
TATTGATCGAGGAGAAATTGAAATTGAAGGACATAACCCAAAAACAACCAATAATGATCATTTGATGTTCAAAAATCCACTTCCATCACAAGATCAAAGGGATCCTTCCACTTCCAGGTGAGGCACTGATATCACTGATTATACGCAGGCTGTGTATAATTACATTGTAAATCATCTGTATGATGCCAATGAACAAGTTGCAACCATAACCTTCAAAAATCCCAACTCAAATTGCAATGTTGTTACATGTCGCGGCAAAGTTACCATCAAGGCAGCTCCACAAGGCACCACCTCCATCCCAAAGGAGTACAATCTTGTGGAACAGTTAGACAAAACCCCTGCACTTATATCCATTTTAGAGCATTTGTGCCTATCACCCTCTCATAAAACTATCTTGGATCAAGAACTCCAAGAGGCGTCAATCCCTGCAAATCTGAATACAGACCAATTTCAAGCCATGGTTGGAAGTCTCAAGTCATCACCTTGTCTCACTTTTTTTGAAAGTGACAACTCTTCCTTCCAACAACCACATAACGCCTCACTCCACATTGAAGGATTTATTAACCAGCATAGGATCAAGCGAGTCTTGATCGATAATGGAGTAGGCCTAAATATTTGTACACTGCAGTTGGTCACAGCATTGGGATATGCGATAGAATCAGTGGATCCTCGTAAGAAGATCACAATCAAAGCCTATGACGATGCAGAGCATTCATCCAAAGGAGCTGTGGTACTACCAATCTGAGTGGGCCCCATGGTAAAGCACATCATTTGTCAAGTTCTGGACCTTCCTCTGCCATACAATCTATTGTTAGGAAGACCTTGGATACATGCCATGCAAGCCATTCCATCTACCTACCATCAATGTATCAAGTTCCCACATAATGGTGTAGAGATCACAATTCTGGGTGATGCAAATCCCTTTGCATATTGCCATAATATCAGCCATCAACCAGAGATTACCATTCCTAATAATAGAGAAGCCATTTCTTCCACATCATATATCAGTCCCGCCTCTCTTGCCCATTCAAACACCACTATGCCCAAGAAAGAAAAGCTTAAGATGAAGATCGCAGAGGAAGGTCCTGGGGAATACAACTTGAGTCAACTCTTTTGTGTGGGACAAATGCCCACTTCTCCTAGAATGCATGGTAAACCATAGCAGTAACTCCAGCAACCACTAAACACGCCTGCATGTGCTTTGACGCCTTTCATCCTTGGAAAGAGTCAAGAAGAAGAAACCCAAGATGAGGACTTAGCGGACTGGATCTATAAAGATCCCATCACCACTAATATACTGCAAGTTAGACTTCCTATAGATCAGTATGGCAAAGGTCTCCTCATTATGCAAAGAATGGGGTATGATGGTCAAAGTGCTTTGGGATATTACAAACAAGGACGACATGAACCTCTACTGCCAGAATTCAAGCCCAAAGGTAATACAGGCCTAGGCTTTGAAAAAGAGATCTTTCCTAAACTCAAATTCAAAGGAAAACCCAGCAAACCATTATGTCAGCCTACTGCAAAAAGGACACCTTTCAATATTAAAGCAGCATCAAGCACCATCACAACTGTCCCATCGAAGCTCAAAATCCCAACACTGCCATCACCAATGCCACTCATCCCACCAAACGAACCAGTAATCCCATTAGCAACACCATTAGCAGTAGCAATTGTATCAGAACCCGCAACAACATCTATGGCACCAGCAGTTCCAGCAGAAACCACTGAGTCAATACTACCAATACTTCCCGTATCAGATTCTTTAATCTCCATCAACCGCCCTGTAGCACCAATCATTACAAAGGTACATCAACCAATCACACCTGCAGTATTTAACTCAAAAGACATCCTAGTATGGTATAGCAATCGGATGCTGGAAAGTGATTCAGACATCGACTCACATGAATGGGAATTTGATTCGGTACAACTTAATACTTCAGATGAGGAAGACACATCACCACCTCCACCACGCAAAGACATCCCTGTTTACGGAGAAGCACAGATAAAGACCACTTGGGTTCCTGAACTAGAAACGTCTTCCATAGACCCTACGTCTCATCCTATGCCTGATTCTGACAGGGAGAGTACCATCAACGACCTTCACCATAACGTCTTAACCCTCACTGATACCTCTAATGAACTTAACCTAGTCGATGAAGTAATGCCCATTGTCCACCCTGAACTCATCGAATGGAACCAACCAAATCCCCCATGTCTTGACTTCTTCCAAAACAATGAGGCCATCATTGACTTTTTGGAATTAAGGGATAACCTACCGAGCGAGGATCACAAAGCTGGATTTGCCATTGAACTTAATAGTGCAGCATACTTCGGGGTGGATGCTAAACCTTTCAGCTGCAAAAATATAACATTAAAACATGGATCTTCTAGTGAAAACCACACTGTGGCACTGTTTGATCCAACAAAAGTAAAAAGAAAGAGCGTATCCAATAGTGAAAACCTCTCTAAGGTGCCTGAGGATGAAGGGTTTGACATTCTCCCTGATAGTACACAACAGGAACGATCAACGATTCTCATCGAGGAAACCAAAGAATACAATGTGGGGACTCCTGCAAATCCTCATCTCGTACATCTGGCATCTCTTCTCACTCTAGAGAAACAACCTAAGTTTATAGAGTTCTTCCAGGTGCGTCAGATCAACTTTGCATGGTCATATGCAGACATGCCTGGGCTTGATCCTGATTTAGTCATGCATCACCTCACCGTAGCCGAAGGAGCCAAACCTATCAAGCAGAAGCTTCATAAGATGCATCCTCAGATTGCAGTGCTAGTCAAAACAGAACTCAAGAAACTCCTAGACGTTGGTTTCATTAAACCAATTGATTACGCAGAGTGGATCTCCAATATTGTGCCTATTGGCAAACCAAAAGGGGGCATCCGCATTTGTACTGACTTCAGAGATCTGAATAAGGCATGTCCTAAGGATGACTTCCCCCTTCCAAATATTGACATCATAGTGGATCTGACAGCAGGACATGCCATGCTTTCACTCATGGATGGCTTTTTAGGATACAATCAGATAAAGATCGCACTAGAAGATTAGCATAAGATAGCCTTCACCTGTCCATGGGGCACATATTGTTGGAATGTAATGCCTTTTAGTCTCAAGAATGCAGGAGCAACTTATTAGAGAGAAATGACCACCATCTTCCATGACATGATGCATACTATGATGGAAGATTATGTGGATGACTTACTAGCAAAATCACTCACCAAAGAAGGACATCTCCACATCTTAGATAAAATCTTTGATAGACTGGAACAATATCATGTTCGACTCAACCCAAAGAAATGTGTCTTTGGAGTAACCTCTGGGAAACTTCTAGGATACATCATCTCAAGCAAAGGCATTGAGGTCGATCCAGCAAAAGTTAAGGAAATCATGGACATGCCACCACCAAAGAATACTAGTCAGCTAAGGACACTACAAGGGCGACTTCAATCCATCCGAAGATTCATTGCACAATTGGCTGATAAGTGTCACCCATTTACATATCTGCTACATAAGAACATCCACTTTCAGTGGGATGCCTGATGCCAGCAAGAATTTCAGACGCTTAAAGACTATCTCATGAATCCACCATTGCTAATGCCACCAGATCCAAGTAGACCATTATTACTTTATATCTCAGCAACAAGTACAACATTGGGTGTACTACTGGCACAACATAATATAGAAGGAAAAGAGTGTGCTGTTTACTACATCTCTCGCACACTGGTGGGCTATGAACTCAATTACACACCTATTGAGCGAGCTTGCTTAGCAGTAATCTTAGCAGCCACTAAATTGAGGCACTATCTATTGACACACAAGGTACAACTCATTGCAAAGATTGATCCACTCAAGTATTTACTCAGCAAAGCAGCATTGACAGGTCGCTTGGCCAAATGGGTGATGATTTTAAGTGAATTTGACATTGAATATGTAGACCGAAAGGCTATCAAAGGTCAAGTTATTGCAGATCAGTTGGCCGATGCACCCCTCACAGGTGATCATCCTCTTATTTCTAATTTTCCAAATGAAGAGATATTCATGATCACAACAACACATCCATGGAAACTATATTTTGATGGGTCATACACTAAGCATGGCTCGAGGGCAGGCATTCTATTTATCACACCCCAAGGTGATAGCATCCCGAAATCTTACAGGCTCACATTCCCATGCACAAACAACATAGCAGAATATGAGGCCTTGATCACAGGACTCAGGCTAGCCGTACAATGGAAATTACAAGAACTGGAAGTATATGGTGACTCACAACTGGTCATTCGACAAGCAACCGATGAATATCAAACTAAAGATGATAAACTCATGCCATATAAGCAAATGGTGGATAGTCTAAAGACATTATTTACTACTATCACTTTTGAGTAGATACCAAGAGATCAGAATCACGCTGCTGACGCTATGGCTACCATCTCATCTCTCCTAGATCTTCCACAACATTCAACACGCTACGAGTTCTTGGTAGAATAGCTTTGGATCCCCGCTTATGATATCCCTGAAACCGAGATGATATGTCACCTTGTCAGTTCTGAATCCCCATGGTATGGTGAGTTCTACACCTATCTTCGTGATCATACCCTTCCTCCCAACCAATCGAATAACCAACGAAAAACCTTCATTCGCCAAACTGCTCGATATACCATTATTGCCGACACCCTGTACCGATGCGGTCTTGATGGTACTCTCCTTCGATGTCTGGAACAAGATGAGATAACAAAGGCTTTGGAAGAGGTACATGAAGGAATTTGTGGGACTCATTCAAGTGGTCCATCACTAGCCAAGAAACTCTTGCGAGCTGGATATTATTGGCCATCTATGGAAAAAGATTCTTACTACTTTGTTAGGAAGTGCAAGAAATGCCAAGTTCATGGTGACCTGATACATGCACCCGCCCAGGAACTACAACCAATCACGACACCATGGCCTTTCTGTCAATGGGGCCTTGACCTTGTGGGTAAAATCCATCCATCTTCATCCAATGGCCATAAATTCATTATCACCGCCACCGAATATTTCACCAAGTGGATCGAAGCTGTTCCACTTACCCAAGTCACCAACAAGCAGATCGCCTCATTCATCCTCAACTACATCATCTGCCGGTATGGTGTGCCCATGTCCATCATCACAGATAACGGTCTTCCTTTCAAAAATCAGGATGTCCGTGAACTTTGTGAGAAATTTCATATCCAACACCGCTTTTCCACTCCCTATTACCCACAAGGCAATGGTCAGGCCGAAGCATCCAATAAAAACATATTAAGAATCCTCAAGAAGACAATCAATGATGTCGGCCGTGATTGGCATGTTCAACTAAATCTAGTGCCATGGGCATATCAAACTAGCATTCGAACCCCTATAGGTGCAACTCTTTATTCATTGGTCTATGGTGTAGAAGCTATCTTACCTATTGAAGTCGAGATCCCATCACTACGGGTTTCTTTGCACAATCTCATCGATGATGAAGCATACAGAATATCCCATCTTCAGGACTTGGAGCTACTTGATGAGAAGCGACAAGCTGCATACAACCATCTCAAAGCCTATCAGCAGTGCATGAGCAGAAGCTACAATCACCGAGTTAGACCTCATACATTTGAGGTAGGTGATCTTGTTCTATGAGAGAATCCTCACAACCAACCAAACCAAGAACATCAGGGAAAGTTTGAATCAAACTGGCTGGGCCCATATGTTGTCACTGCTGTGTTAGGGTCCGGGGCATATCAGTTGGCTACATTAGAAGGAGAACCACTTGCAGATCCAATCAACAGCATGTACCTCAAACGGTTTTATACCTAAGCTATACAGAGCATCAAGCTCCCCTACATACCAGAAAATACCAAAAACATTCAGAAAAATGTCCTAAAGAAAATACAAAAACATTCAAAAAAAAAAAGTAAGTAAAGAAAAATCATGCATCCAAACGGTGAACAACCACTCTGGTGGCACTTTGGGTAAGTACGGTGGTGAAAACCTGGCAAATAGGCGCCACTCGTAAAGGCTATGGCTCCATTGTCTTTCAGACTTGTTGCGATCACATCTACTTCATACATACATCCATCCATCCAAAAACCATGGCTTGTTATTTCTTTGCAATTATGATAAATACTTCATGCGTCTAAGCATCCCGCTTTTTCATAGTCATGTCTAAAACTGGGGGCAATGCTCTTAACCTATTGATGGAAGTGGATTCTACATTGTATTATGATTCATTAAAGTTCTTCATTTAAAACTATCTCACAAAATCCAAAAAACAACCAAAAACATCAAAAATAAAACAAAAACATGGCAACACATTGTACATACTCATCCGCACAGATACCAAGACAAACATTGACAAAATACTCATAGAAATGACCATTTATCAATCGACCACACCATCAATATCAACACTCAAAATTGTCTTCAACAAGGATGCATCCTTCCTTACCAAAACAAAGACAAGATGACGTTTTCTTTGACAAGAAAATTATGTTAAAGCTATCAAATACTTGGTTGATTTGTGAGTACAATCATTTGTTTATTTGTATCGGGATCTTTTCAGCATTGTTTTGTTTTGTTTGTACATTATTTCTGATGAAGTACTAGGGCATGTACTAATGGTGTCTACGTGGGAAGTTCACCAAGCTATGTGATCTTATGCCAAATGCAGTCATAGATCATTACGGCTTGCTGACTACAGCGTATACCTCAACCATATGGGCATGAACCATTACCAAGGATCCTTATTCTTTATTCTTTATGTATATACTATTTGTTTGGAGGTACAATGCTCTTCCTTTGGTTCCTCCTACCTCATCCAAATTGGATAAAGGTTTTATCTCTTAGTACGGTATGAACTTGTCTCAGGATATGATCAGCCTAAGATCAAGGAGGATGATCCAAGTCATGCATGAAAGGAGATAATCCTTGTTTGTTCCGCAAGCAATACTCAGGTCAACTTGATCCATTATATCAAGTTGCTTGTATTAACTTGCTATATCAAAATCCATGTAAGAAATACTCAGGTCATCTTGAATCATTATGTCAAGTTGCTTGTATTTTCTTACAACATTTTAAAGCTCAATGATGAAAAATAAAGCACCATGGATCGTCATTCCATCTCATTTGTATATATTGCATTCCGTTGCATTCCATCCATCCATACATTCATAAATAGCTACATATCATTCATACATAGTAATGACAATGGATACTCTATTTTCCTCTTCTTCCAGAGGAATGTAATAGGTCCTCCATTTCCTCTATCTAACATTGAACCCCCTCCCACCCTCCCCATCTTGATAATCACCATCACATACCCTACATCGTGTCCCAATCAACCTAATCAAGCCACGTTCATCACCATCCATCTCTAAATAGGAGGGATTGTGTTTCCTATCCTAAGTCATCCAATAAGTCAAGAAAGTTACTCTATCTGCATAGGTACATCAACTCACACACACCTAGACTATCAACAGATACTCTGATCAAGTATCTTCGGGTCTCAATAGGTAATCGATCATGGTAATCCTAGACTACATCAGGCATTTATCATAATGACCTAGTCTCAACGGGGCTGCCATGATTCCCCACAACCATCCATCACACGCACACACTATCAATTGATCAACCAATCAAAACACAATCCAACGGACAATTACATCAATTGTCTACGTCTCAACGAGTATTTTGCTTCATATACCTTGACTTCATCGGGCAATTACATCAATTGTCTAAGTCACATTAGGTCACTTTGATTCACTTACTCAGACTTTATCATGTCCAAGCGACCAACTGACATCAATTGTCACGCTTTGACTTGACCGGGGCAATTAAACCGTTTGCACCAGATTGTCCAACCAATTTTGATCAATTGTATAGCATCAATCCAAACCCCACACTACATCTGTTATGTATCTCTTGCATGACCTCAGGGTACTCGCTGGCTTGTTGTTTCTTCATATTCACTCCATTTTCTCCCATTCTTTCATCATTAGTTCTAATTTCTTCTCTTCTACATCCCCTCCACTTTTCGTTCTTTTTCGAGAGATCGCCTGATTTTTCAAAAAAATTCAGCCCATCTCTCGAGGGAGCATACCACCCATTAAATTCACATTTTATGGGGCATTTCTTCACACCTATTTTTCTTTCTTTGAAATGACGCGATAAACCGCACCGTCTCAAAGAGGGTCACATTTTATGGGGCATTTCTACACACATATTTTATTTTCTTTGAAACAACGCGATAAACCACACCATCTCAAAGAGGGGCAAATGTAGTCACACAAATCTGTCCGGCTTAGTTAAATAAATATTCGATATTTATTTGATTAAAAATCCACTAGCCATCAATTAATTAAATTAATATTTAATTAATTCATCCCCAAACATTCTTCTATTAATTAAATAAATTATTCAATTTATTTTAATTAATTCATTAAATCAAATTCAAATCAATTAAATAAATAAAATCTATTTATTTAATTAAATCCCCCTATTCCTCTTTTAAATAAATTAAATAAAAACATTTATTTAAATCATTATCCCCCCCCACTTGCATTTTCCTACAAATGCAACTTGCACACATTTATTGAAATAAATGAATTTTTATTTTTAATAAAATCCTATTTTCCCTCACCCACCAAATCCACTTGCAAAATCTAATCCTCTTCTAGATTCTTCTAACCCTTTCCTAATTAGCCTAATCCATCCCCTAATTATTGTCACATTCCTAAGCAAAATGGAGTCACTTCTCAAAGACTCCAAAGTCTTTGAAAAACATTTAATGCTTTGTGTGTTCAACAAATTAACCCCCAAAGTCTTCCAAGACCACTAATGGCTCTTACATGACCATTTATGGCTCTTACATAACCATTTATGGTTATTTCAAACTTGTCTCCCCAAACATTTATTGTTTTGACCATATTCATCCATTTCACATTTGCACAAGAGTTTATCCATTGGATAAAAGCTTTATTCTTTGAATAAAGAGTTTATTCATTCAACCAACCTTGACTCTAAATCTCAAGGTCATATCAAGCATTTAATGCTTATTCCCTCTCCTCTCAACCTATCTCACATTGACACTTGTCATCCTGGGATTGGGTTGAAAGCCCTCACATGGATTTGAAATCATTCAATCCTAACCCTTGTTGAGATTGCTCAATCTCAACCATCCATTGCTCCATTTTTCCTATAAATAGAGCCCATTTCTTCATAATCCAGATCCTGAAAACTTGTATGCATCTAAGCTATAGACATTTTAGAGAGCATTTTTAGCATAATCATCTAATACCTTGTTATTTTGGTTAAAATATATCATTTTAGCATCAGTAGCATAGCATTAGCTTCTCATTTCATATTCGAAGCTCAATATTACAATCTCAATCCTCCATAAGCATCCATAGTGCAAAAAGCTGCTGAGAGCTACACTATTTTGGAACTTGGAGAGGAGAGGAACAAGGGAGAAAGGAACCAAAACCATGCTAAGAGGCATTTGGAGATGCCTCACTATCTTTGCTTCTTTAGTTAGATATATTAGCATGTTTTTAGTATCTCTCTTGATATGCCTTTTTAGATTAGTTTTTGATTGACTAACACTAACAATCTAACGGTTTTGTGTTGTTGATCATTTACTAACCTTGTGCCATTTAGGAGGGCATCAGCTTCTACTCGCCTTTACTTCGCTCTAAATGCTTGAATGCTTGGTGAGTGAAAATCAATTCACTTACCCTCTTTTATCAATGAATAAAACCCTAATTTTCTATAATAAATGCTTCACCAACAACCCTACGGATGTCGGTTTCACAGTTATGTGCTGGGTGAACTTTCATCGATGATGAACACAATTCTCTAAATCTCTTTCCAGATCTCCTTAGATCTCTTCTGGGGTAATATGCAAAATTTAGCAATGACTCTGCCAACCCCTAAGGCTTATGCCTCACTTACCAATGGAATTTGTTGCCGGTGGAGGAATACCTGGTTCTACCGGTGGAGTTACTGATATAGATCTATCTCCATTTGATTCTTCATATTTTCTAGCCCATCTCTTGGTGTGATCTTGTTGTATTTCATCTACCTTTTCTTTCCTTTTGCATTATGTTTATCATTATTAACTGGTTGAGTCTTGCTTCTACAATATTTAGCAATATGACCTATTTTGTTGCATGTATAACATGTAACACTATTCTTCTGAATTGCTTTGACATATCCAGTATCATTTCTTGATCTACAATGATTATAAAAATGTCCAAACTTTCCACATGTATAACATTTAATATTCATTTTGCAATCTTATGATCTATGACCATATTTATTGCAATTTGTGCATTGACCGGGAACTGAATTGTAGTTTTGATTTTCCTTATTTCTACATTGTTTAGCCATATGCCCAAATTTATTACAAACAAAACATCTACCATTGAATTTATAAGAATTAGATTTCCTTACCGGTTTCCTCTATTTTGATGAGTTCTACATACCGATTATCTAATCATTTGCAGTACCCGAGCTTTCACCTTGTACAAATCCAAGTCCTCTAGAATCATCAATTTCTCTTTGTCTTTTCAATAAGTCATCCAACTATGCAAAACTGATCCTAAACTTTTCTTTATACTCACTTGCAGTAGTCAGATCATCTCCCAGAGTGGTTACTTGTCTTTCAAGTTCTTGTTCATTGTTTTGGGAGTGTGCCAAATCACTTCTCAATAGATTATTCTCATGAGTCAATCTGCCACATTCATCAAATTTGTTCTTCAGAGATATAACAAGATTACCTTCCTTCTTCTTTCTATCCTCAATATTTTTTGATAACCTCATAGTCAGATCTTTCATTTCATTCTTCATGAGCATGTTTTATTGACTTAGTTTCTGACGTTGTTCCTTAATGTTGGCAGTGGGCTAGTGTCCCTCATAGGGATTCATGACATGGTTTTGATGAATACTAAGAGGGGGGGTGAATTAGTATGCCAAAAATTAATGTACTTAAACACTTTACTAGACTAACATTAAATTGGTAAAACAGTTTAGCAGACAAACCGGTTAGCACATATGCAAACCAAATAGAAAATAATGCATTCACCCACAGAAGCACAAACACCATAACACAAGAGATTTTGACGTAGAAACCCAAATGGGAAAAACCACGATGAGATGGAACTCACAAGTAACTATCTGTAGAATAGGAACTAGACTAGTTAAGGTCAGACCAGTTAAGGTCATACAATGTTCTTTACTAGAACAGATCCTGTTACAAATCTCAATATCTGTTAGGAGATAAGTCCGATTAAACACTACCTTGCTAGAGGATTTTAGATCCATAGATGTGAACCACCTTGTTAGAGTATTTACAAAAGGCTTTTGGGCCTACCCGGTTAAGGGCTTCAGACTTGTCAAAGATGTGAGTAATCAACAAGTGAGTGATCTAGTAAATAGCACAGATTGCTTGGTTAGATCCTTGATAGCTCATTCCTAATGCATTTCAACATTACTTCAGTCTTCAACACATTCACACTCTCTCTAACCCTTGCAACAACCTAAAACCCTAGACATGATGTCCTTATAAAGGAATCTAATTTCATGTCAGTCCAATAGGATTACAATACAATTTCCTAGGTTCAATGCATCTAGACATATTTTGTAACATGAAACAAAAAGCACTGTTAAAGTGTTGGCACCATCAAACAATTGGTGGATGGTAACTCATCACAAAATGTTGGTTGGTAACTCATCATAGAGTATTACCGGTTCATACAAAATACCGGTTGCCGGTTTGACAAAAATAAAGAATGGGAAATATGTGTTTTGCCGCTTTGATCCTTGTTACCGCTTGAGATCCTTGAATCGCTTGAGGTCAACATACCACTTCAGACCGGTAAAAACATTCTGCAAAACACCGATAGTCTAAAGACTATAATACATCATACTGGTTGGAACAAATACTAGTTGAGCTTTAATTCATACATACAAAAGTGATCTCAATGCAAGTGTGTTCATCAATGACAATCACAACATAATCATCAAAAATGCCAACAATATCCTCCTTTGGCATTGATGGCAACACTTAGGAAAATTTTGACATCTAAGTGTTTTACAACAAAAATATGCCATAATCAATATTACTCCCCCTAAGCATATACACTATCTCTTTTGCAGAAAATACAATGTATACTACTTCTTAACAGAAATAACATGAAAGTATACATCAAAACATTCAAAATTTATACTTCTCCCCCTTTGCCAACAATGACAACAAAATATTACAGACCAACCCCTGTTTCATTAGTATTAAAAGAATAAGAGTTTATGACAATAAAGAATAAAACTTGTCAAAAACTGATTTAAAGTCCTGCAAAAATTGTTTCATCGATAAGGACCAGGACTCAAGTAGGGAGGTAGCCACTTCTTTCTCTGTCTACATCTAGGAGACCTATTCTTCCATGGTGTCTATTGTGCTCATCTCTTGAGTCACCGTTAGGCCATCTAGATCGAGATAACATTTCTGAAGTATTTGCAGGTGTGGGAGTAGAACCAGTTGTAGTTCCTACAAATCTCAAGTCCGGTTACTGATTTCCAACTCTATTTTGGCAGACTGGATATGAAACCGGTGAACGGTTTGCCCATAAGCTGTAAAAGAGTCATATGGCGACTTGAAGGTGCTCATGTATAACTGCAAGTCAGTTTGTAGATTTTTCTTCTATACAAGCACATCATCATAGAAGAGATGGGGTTGGCAAATCTTACTCAGTAGTAGATTCCCCTCATATAGAGCATTCCTTATATCTTTTTGAGTTTTTTGTAGATCAGACCGGAGCTGATTTAGCTTCTTCACTAGGGCAATGTTGAGATCTTTTTGATGCTCTTTCTTGGCATTTTCCTCTACTACCTCTTCTAGGCTCGGCACCTGATCATCCACTATGGCACATAGGTGCTTCAATGTTGCCACTGATGAATCAGTATTGGGGAGGTTTGTGCCGGGTAACAAACGGGTAAAAGTGTCCACTACAACTTGGATCACATCTTTCTCCTTCTTCCTCCTTATCACTTCAAGGCATTCTTGAGAAACCTTAATGCTCTATAGAAGCTCCATTTCATTTGCAGACTGGAGGTCAATAGGACTAGTGAGGTCAATCGATTTGGCCTGACTACCAGTTTCCTTTGGAGTCTCTATCTGAGTGCTTTTTGCCACTTCTTCTTTCTCTGTAGCTCTTAACTTTTCCCCTTCTATCTTTTTCTTTTCCTCTTCTTCTGTTTTCCTTTTCTCTTCTTTCCTCTTCTTTTCTTCTTCTTCGTCCTTTTTCTTCTACTCCTCTTCCTATTGGTTCTTCTCCTCTTCCTTTTTCTTTTCTTCATCTTTCTGCTTCTTTTCTTCTTCATTCTTCTTATTCTCCTCTTCCTTCTTCCTCTTCTTCTCTTCATCCTTCTTTTTTTCCTCTTCCTTCTTTCTCTTCTCCTTTTCATCCTTCTTCTTCTCCTCTTCATCCTTCTTCTTCTTCTCCTCTTCCTTTTTCCTCTTCTCCTCTTCATCCTTCTTCTTCTTTTCCTCTTCCTTTTTCCTCTTCTCCTCTTCATCCTTCTTTTTCTCCTTCTCTACTTTCTTTCTCTTCTCCTCTTCTTTATCCTCCTCCGCTTTCTTCTTCTCCACTTGCTTCTTTCCTTCTTCCTTTTTGTCCTCTACTTCCTTTTTCTTTTCTACCTATTTTGCCTGCTTCTCCTGTCCTATTGCTTCTGATGGTGCATCTTGAGTAACATTTTCACCTTCCAAGGAATCTACATCAATGGGGTCCATTTGTTCTCTGACCAATTCTTCTTCACTGTCATACACCTCATCCAGTTTGCCAGTTTTTGGTTCTCGCTCAGCTATTGCCTTCAGCTACTTGATGCATCTTAAGAGCTTCTTGAGCATGAGTATGTGTATCCTTGATCACTTCTTGACCCTTTCCTTCCAGTAACAGGAGTCTTCTTCTTCTCATGAAGAAGAGGCCTTTGTATTTATTCATAACTTCGAAAAGTTTTGAATTGGATACATCAGGAAAATGTTGATCAAATATTTTCTCCCTCATTTCTTGTTCCTTTTCTATGGCAATGTGCCATTTATTGTCTAAAGAATTATACAAAGAATCCAATGTCTCGGATCTAATTTTTGAAGGTGACCGATCATTAACACATAAATACCTAATGATTTCCTATTCAACTGCTTCCTTTTCATCATCATTGAAATCATCAAAACAATCAATCAAATCATTCAACACTTTTCTCCTAATATTCTTTATAGTTCTTTGACAATGTGTCAAAGGTTTGTAGGAAGAAATGTCAATATTTACTAGTGTCAATGATGCTAGTTCATTCTTTGTCTTTTTCTTTGTTTGTCTTGTCTTCTTGGGTTTTTCCTCAGACATAGTTTCTTTTGAGTCCGGTGAATTATTCCTTGTCTTCCTCTTCCTCTCGAAGACTTTGGTAGGTGCCACTTCCGGTTTCTTCTTTGTAGGTGACCGCTTGGTCACTTTGGGACTGGTTGCAGTAACTGGTGTCGATGCCAAAGGCACTACCTTTCCTTTCTTTTCAGAGGGTTCTACAACCGGTGCAACTCTTTCCAAATAGGTGCCAGTTCTCTTTGCCTTAGGATCAAGGGCTGAGGTGATTAGGGTACAAGCATACCCATCCAGCATATAATACATCACCTCATAGCGCATAGGCTCCACTTCTTCCTGTTTGGGCTCAACGGCCTCCATTATGCATTCATCCACATTGATGATAAAGCAGATGTCCTCTTCATATTTCTTGATAATGTCACTGGATATCCTCATCCTTAGGTTCATCTTGCTTCTGAACTCATCAAAGTACTTGTTCACAACTTCAGGGCAATCGGTTCTAACTGCTTACAGACTCTCTTTGATATATTTTGTAACCGGTTGGTTGGTAGACCAGTGAATATCTCCAACTCCTAGGAAGTAACCTTGGAAGTAGAAGAATAACCCTACTAGTAGTTGTCCAAACTTTAATCTTAGTGCATTATCCTATTTGATCGACTTAAGATTCAACATAAGTTGTCTTTGCATACAGGTTCACAGATTAAACAATGCATCCTCCTTGATCATCCTGTAAGCTGCATTTACCACTGCAGTAGAGATAGAATTAATTCTACTGGCAAAGAATGTCTGGTAGCCTATCACCATGTAGGCATACTTGACCAGATCATCCTTAATCGAGTTGACGGTCATGCCATGTGAGTCGCTCAATGAACCGGTGAGCTTGGACATTTCAGTCTTGCTGACCTTCCTTAGGGCTGGCACTTCCCCTGTATTGCAGAAATACGTGACGACATGAATTGCTTCCGGTGTGATATCATGTGTTCTCTCAAGATACATCTTGTCACCATAAACTTTTCTCAGAATGATTCTAATATGGTCATCTGTGAAATCCTCTAGGAAGTAAACTGCATTGTGAAGTTTCTTCTTCTCCAAAATGCTATACTCCAGTTTGATCTTTTTATCCTTCCCACAGAATAGACCTAGCTAAGAATGGATCACAAGAGACCCTAGGTCTTCGATTTTGCGGTCTATGTAATCAGAAATCCCTTCTTCTACTATAACACCAACCGGTACTTGAGACAAGTTATTATATTTTGACTTTCGTTGTATGAAGTCCATAGAATCAATAGTTGCACTAGAACTATCATGAGATGCGGAAGCCATGATAAAATAGAAAACTCAAGAAATACCTTTCAGAAATTGAGAATTTAGGGCTTGTAAATTCCACTTCGCCTCACACTTCATCGGTTACTGAATCACTGCTTTCAGTTTTTTCTTGACCGTTTGATATTTGCTTCTGAATCTTCTTCAAGGTTTCGAGATTTCTTTTAATTGCAACACAAGTCACTTTTTCTTTGCTCTACACTTGAAAAAATTCTTCACTCAAAAAATGATGGTGAGAAATGATTTGAAAATTCCTTTAAACATATTCCTCACCTATTGTAATAAATGCTCCACCATTATGGCGTAAACCCTAATTTGCCTGTTACCATTTTTGGTCTTCTGCCAAATGATAGGTATCACATACCAGTTAAGGTCTTTTACAGGTATAAACTAGGGGTTTGAAACATTTCACCATTCACTCCCCCTAAGGTTTTTCGATGCTTAGTTTGTCAGTTCTATGATTTCCACACTAGGTGCAGAAACTGGTTCTTCTTGCAACATTGCTGGTTTCTTCTTCTAGATTTTGTTCATATCCACTTGAACAGTGTCAATATCAATATTTCCTTTCGGAGTGACCTATATATCATCCAATATACTCTTTCTACTTCTGCAGAATCTTGCTAAATGACCCAGTTTGTTGCAATGATAGCAGACCATTCCAGGTGCTCTCCAAGGTCCATTATTCATGTTTCCACTCTTCCTTCTGCATGTTGCAGCTATGTGACTATGACCATGGAAAATCCAATAGTTTTCTCTCCATCAGGTTGCCACTTGATAGCCAGCGCTTCCTGACTGATAATTAAAGCCATTAAACCAGTTGTGATTCTGGTTCACAAAAGGTTTCAGACCAACTCCTTGAGTCCTCTAAGGATATCTTCCAGTGTTGTTCATAACAGACCTGCATTCAGATGCTCTATGCCCAAACTTGTTTCATGCATAACAATCACCATTGAATCTATAGGATCTAGGCTTATCATTTAGAAAGTAAGGAAAATTATTATAAGCCTTACTCCTACATACATTAGCAATATGTCCTTCTTTAAGATAGTTAAAGTAAACAGGTTTGATCTTTTGCTTACCTTTATCTTTGAATGTCAATTGCCTATTTGATGCTTCAACATTTGCACCAGAGGTCTCACCTTACTCATGACTGGAGTAACCAAGTCCATCAGTATTCTTGACAAGTTTGGTTGATTCAAGCTTTTGCTCTAGCTTAACAGTACTCTTGTTGAACTTAGCAAGTATTTCCTTTGACTTAGAGAGTTCTTTAGAAATAGTAGCATTTGTTTCCATTAGGTTTGCATTCTCAGAGATGGCCTTGTTCAATTCTCCTTGCATGTCTTCCTTTTCCACTTTGCTCGCATGGAGTTGAGTAGTTAGGGCACTGATCTCTTGCTTCAGCTTGGAGATTTCATGATCTTTGTCTTTAACCAGATCTTCAACTTTCCTCCAGTTTTCAAGCTCTTGGCACATTCGAATAGTCAGTCCTTCCAACTCTTTTCTCAAGTTGGAATTGTATTCATTCAGCTTTTCTACTTCTTTAATTAGGTCTTCCATGTCCACTTCATTAGAAGAACTATTTTTAGATAGCTCCATCAGCTTTTCAGCATGTTCTCTCCTTTTTGCTTGAGAGGCCTTATATTTGACCATAAGATCATCATAGGCTTGCTCAGACTGAGAGAGCTTGTGAGTAAGTTCCCTCATAGTATATTCCCCCATATCTCTTTTCAAATGGTTAGACTTATAGAAAGGTAGCCTCTAATACCAATTGATGAATACTAAGAGGGGGGGGTGAATTAGTATGCCAAAAATCAATGTAATTAAACACTTTACTAGACTAACAGTAAACCGATAAAATAGTTTAGCAGACAAACCGGTTAGCACATATGCAAACCAAATAGAAAATAATGCATTCACCCATAGAAGCACAAACACCATAACACAAGATATTTTGATGTGGAAACCCAAATGGGAAAAACCACGGTGAGATGGAACTCACAAGTAACTATCTGCAGAATAGGAACCAGACTGGTTAAGGTCAGACCGGTTAAGGTCATACAATGTTCTTTACTAGAACAAATTTTGTTAGAAATCTCAATCTTTGTTAGGAGATAAGTCCAATTAAAGACTACCTTGCTAGAGGATTTTAGATCCACAGATGTGAACCACCTTGTTAGAGTATTTACAAAAGGCTTTTGGGCCTACCCGGTTAAGGGCTTGAGACTTGTTGAAGATGTGAGTAATCAACAAGTGAGTGATCTAGTAAATAGCACAAATTGCTTGGATAGATCCTTGATAGCTCGTTCCTAATGCATTCTAGCATTACTTCAGTCTTCAACACATTCACACTCTCTCTAACTCATCAACCACCTAAAACCCTTGCAACAACCTAAAACCGTAGACATGATGTCCTTATAAAGGAATATGATTTCATGTTGGTCCAATAGGATTACAATACAATTTCCTAGTTTCAATTCATCTAGACATATTTTGTAACATGACACAAAAAGCACCATTAAAGTGTTGGCACTGTGAAACAATCGGTGGATGGTAACTCATCACAAAATGTTGGTTGGTAACTCATCACAGAGTATTACTGGTTCATACAAAATATCTGTTGTCGGTTTGACAAAAATGAAGACTGGGAAATATGTGTTCTGCCGCTTTGATCCTTCGTACTGCTTGAGGTCAACATACTTCTTCAAACCGGTAAAAGAATTTTGCAAAACACCGATAGTCTAAAGACTATAATACATCATACTGGTTGGAACAAATACCAGTTGAGCTTTAATTCATACATACAAAAGTGATCTCAATGCAAGTGTGTGTCCATCAATGATAATCACAACATAATCATCAAAAATGCCAACATGTTTAACAACCTCCTATGGATTCTATAAGTCTAGTGGTTGTATCGGGCATTGACAGGTCGATCTTTTGGTACAACAGCAACCCTAGCTTCTAACAAGTGGTATCAGGGCTTGGTCACAAGTTTGAATCACGCAGGCCACAACGAGTGACGCTAGGAGGGGGATTCTTGGCAGTAGGCCACCGTCCCTCGCATGGATTCATGACATGGTTTAACAACCTCTTGTGGATTCTATAAATCTAGTGGTTGTATCATTTATTGACAGGTCGATCTTTTCGTGCAACGAAAACCCTAGCTTCTAACACTTAAGAGAATTCTTCGCCTCATCATTCGGTTGTTGCAAAAGTTATTTTATCTTGGGTTGAGCATATGATAACCTTTCTTGCAAGATAAGAATGAATTCATTTACAGAATTTAATTCTTCTTGCAATTTCAAGTTCTTCATCCTTTCAGCATCATAATCCTCAAGAGCCATCTCAAGTTGCTTCTCCATAGCCATGTTCAAAGATTTTGGTTTCAGGATCTTCCTCAAGCTGTTAAACTTCTTCTGAGGTACCAATCTTTGATACCAATTGTGATGAATACTAAGAGAAGGGGGTGAATTAGTATACCAAAATATACTGAACTCAAACTCTTAAAAATTTAGCAGTTAACCGGTATAGTAGATTTACTAACAAACTGGTTAAGACAAATGCAAACCAAACAACAAATAAAGAATTCACCCACAACAACACAATCAACATAACACAAGATGTTTTGATGTGGAAACCCAAATGGGAAAAACCATGGTGAGTAGAAACTCACAAGTAACTATCTGCAAAATAAAAACCAGACCGGTTAAGGTCATACAATGTTCTCCACCAGAACTGATTCTATTAGGAATCTAGATCTCTGTTAGGAGATAAGTCCTATTAAAGACTACCTTGTGAGAGGATTTCAGATTCATAGTTGTGAACCACCTTGTTAGAGGATTTACAAAGGCTTTGCTAGGCCTACCTAGTTAAGGGTTTCAGACTTGTCGAAGATGTGAGTAATCAACAAGTGAGTGATCTAGATACTAGCACAGTATGCTTGGTTAGATCCATGATAGCTCATTATTAATGCATTTCAGCATTACTTCAGTCTTCAATATTTCCACACTCTATTTCTTCACACAGACCTAATCTTCTTTGCTTATAAAGGAGTCTGATTTCATGTTGGTCTAATAGGATTACATTACAAGTTCCTAGGTTCAGTGCATCTAGACACATTTGGTAACACGACACAAAATCACCACCAAAGTGTCAATGGATGACAACTCATCACAAAAATCCTAGTTCATTACGGATTACCAGTTCATACATTTTACCAATTACCGGTTGTCAAAATCAAGACTAGAATAATGTTAACTACCGCTTTGTTCCTTTGTACTGCTTTGGGTTCCTTGAATCACTTGAGGTCTTCATACTGCTTTGGGTCTTCAGTCAGTTTGTGACCAGTAAACACCTTCTACAAAACACCAATAGTCTAAAGACTATAATACATAATACCAGTTGGAACAATTACCGGTTGAGCATAGCTCATACATAAAGAAAGTGATCACAAAACAAGTGTGTGTCCATCAATGATAATCACAACATCATAAAAAATGCCAACAATCTCCCCCTTTGGCATTGATGGCAACACTTAGGAAAATTTCATCTAAGTGTTTTACAACAAAAAAAAAATGCCATAATCAAAATTACTCCCCCTAAGCATATACACTATCCCTTTTTGCAGAAAATATAATTTATACTACTCCCTTAAAAAGGTAACATGAAAGTAGACATAACATTCATCAAAATTTGAAATACTACTCCCCCTTTGCCAACAATGACAAAGTACTGAGAATAACCCCTGTTTCACATTATCATTAAAATAAATAAATGTTTATGACAATAATTTGTGAAACTTATCAAAAACTGATTAAAAATCCTACATAAAGGTCTTCATGGCTAATGACCATGACTCAAGTAAGGAGGTAGCAACCTCACTTTCCATCTGCATCTGTGATACTTGTTCTTCCATGGCATCAATTGTACTCATCTCTTGAGTTTCCGTTAAAGCTTCCAGATTGAGAAAGCACTTCTGAAGAATTTGTAGTCTGGGTACTAAAACTTGTTGAAGCTCCTACAAATCTCTTGTCTGGTTGCTAATCTCCAATTCTATCCTAGCAGATTGAAGTTGATACTGGTGAACAATTTGCCCATATGTAGTGAAAGAATCACACGGGGTCTTAAAGTTGCTTATGTATTCCTACAAATTAGATTGTAGTTTATCCTTTTGTGTAAGCACATCATCACAAAATAGATGGGGTTGGCTTATTTTTCTTAGTAGTATTTTTCCCTCATCCATAGCATCTCTTAAATCCTTCTACTCTTTCTGAAGTTGAGACTGGAGCTCATTCAGTTTTTTTACTAAGGCAGTGTTAAGTGCCTTTTGATGCTTCTCTATGCATTAGCTTCAACAACTTCTTCCAAGCATTGTACCTAGTCCTCTACAACTGTACATAGAAGTTTTAGTTTGGCCAGAGAGGAACCGATACCAGGGAGGTTGGTACCTGGGATCAAACTAGTAAGGGTGTCAATCACAGTATGAATGACATCCTACTCCTTTTTCCTCTGCAATGTTTCCAGTCTTTCCTATGCTAGCTTTATGCCTTGTAGTAGCTCTAATTCATCTATAGATTGGAGGTCAAAAGGACTGGTGATGTCAGCTGGTTTGGCTTGACCATCGGTTGCCTTTGGAGTCTCTGGTTGTTTTCTTTTTAAAGCTTCCTTCTTCTCTTCCGCTCTTTTCTTTTCCTCTTCTTTCTCCCTTTTCTCCGCTTCATGCTTTTTCTTCTCTTCCTCCTTTCTTTCTTCTTGTTTCTTCTTCTCCTCGTCTTTTCACTTCTCCTCTTCTTTATTTTCCTCCTCTTCTTTCCTCTTCTCATCTTCTTTCCTCTTCTCCTCTTCTTTTCTTTTCCTCTTCTCCTCTTCTTTTCTCTTCTCTTCTTCTTGTTTCCTCTTCTCTTCCTCTTGTTTCTTCTTCTCCTCCTCTTTCCTTTTCTCTTCCTCTTTCTCTGCTTTCTCTTTCTTAGCCTTTGCCTTGTCCAGATTCTCCTTCTCTGATTTTTCTTTGTCCTATTTCGCCTTGTTTTCTTTTTCCTTATTAGCCTTTTCCTTTTCTGTGTCTAGAGTGACATCTTCAACATCCAAAGCATCAAGATCAATGGTGTCCACCTATTCTGTAACTGGTTCTGCTTTACTATCAAATACCTCATCTAGTTTTCTGGTTTTTGTTTCCTGTTCAGCTTCTCTATTTGCTTGAGCTACTTTGTGCATTTTCACAACTGCTTTAGTATGGGAGTGTGTGTCTTTCACCACTTCAGAGGCTTTGCCTTCCAACAGCAGGAGTCTTCTTCTTCTCATTAAGAAGAGACCTTTGTACTGGTCCATGATTTCAAACAATTCAGAGTTTAATGCATTGGGGGAGTAATCTGCAAAAATATTTTCTCTAATCTCATGTTCTCTCTCGATGGGAATGTGCCATTTATTATCTAAATAATTGTACAATGAATCAGGTGTCTTAGATCTAATTTTTGAAGGTGACCGATCATGAACACATAAATAATTAATGATTTCCCTCTCTATTTCCTTTTTCTCACTATTGGTAAAATCATCAAAATACTCCTTCAAATCACTAAGCAATTTTCTCTTTATATTCTTAATAGTCCTCTGACAATGTGTCATCATCTTATAAGAAGAGACATCAATATTTACCGGTGTTGATGATGCAGGTGCATTGTCAGTAGTGTTTACTTTCTTCCTTGCTTGCCTGGTCTGATAACTCAATGATGAATGAATAGTACCAAACCAGTACTAAGAGGGGGGGGTGAATCAGTACAGACAAAAACACAATCCTAAACTGGTTTCTTAGCAAACACTATGCTTAAGCAGACAAACAGTAACACTGGTCTTAAACAAAGTACAACTGACAAAACCCAGAATAACATGCATAAACTAGTTAACACTTATCTTTTCATACAATCTAATACTTCATTTCTATTTCACCCTAGTGCATGAACAGGTAATCTATCATCAAAGATATATAAACAGCTAGATCAACATGATTTACCTTTAGACACAAATCACTTAAACCATCACATGAAAAACACCACACATGACACACAGATTTTTCACATGGAAACCCACCTGGGAAAAACCACAGTGGGGATGAATACCCACAAGCTGTTTTTGAATTCTTTAGAAGTTCACTCTATTAGGAACCTTTTCCAGTTAAGGGTTAATACAGTAGGTTCCGTTAGGAACTGATCCCGTTAGGGATCACCCTTTTAAGGGATGGCTAGAGTACCCGGTTAAGGGTTAAACCCTGTTAAATGTTACCTTGTTAGAGGATTTCAAGAACTCAATAGTTTTGAGTCACCCTGTTAAAGGATTTATAGTAAGCCGGTTAAAGCTACACTATTAAGGGATTTTCCAACTGTTGAAGTGTTAGAGATCAATAGGTATTACAATGATCTGGTAACAACACTCAATGCCAATGCAGATCTGCTTTAGCTCCTCTTTACCTTCTACACTTACACTCTGCAGGTATCACTTCTCTCTTCTAGTCTGGCAAGAATCATGTATCCCTTCACCTAGATACACACACACAAATTTTGCCAACAAAACCAACATGCAACACAACATCGACCTTATAGGAAACAGATAGGTCGGTAGCATAAACCCTAAACCCTAAACCTATTAGGTTAAGCAATTCAAACGGTTCAATCCTGACCGTTGAGCATATTGCATTAAATGCAACTGTCTTGAACGACATTATCCATCATTCAATCTCCACCGCTTTCATGGCGGCTAATAACCCATCACACATTTTCACCATTTATAGACTTCACACATTCCCGAGGTAGATAGGAACAATCTCCTTCATGCAAGATCCTTCACGCGCAGAAGACTGACGTGACAACACGATCTGTTCTTCATTATAATGCTAACTCATTGCTACCGCGAAATATTTTCTTCATAATAAGAACAAATTTCCTTTTTTTTAAATTCCTTTCGGAGTCCTTGGTTTTCTTGTAATACCTCGGTTCAAGCCCTTAGTCCATTTGTAAATCATCTTTCAATAAAAAATGCCGAGTTTTAGTAATTGGTTGAACTCTGTGAACACTTTGAACTAATTTGAACCGGGTTCATCAGGTTCATTTAGGTTCCGCGAGTTCCTAGGTGTTCAGGGGATTTTTCATAATAACATTTTCTTTAAGTGTTTTGCAGTGGCTCTTTATGGTTTTTGTTCAGTGACGTGTCACGTCATCTCTCTCCAGGCATTGAACTCATTGAACCAAGTTTAAAAGGTTCAAACATGTTCAACATGTTCAACACAACACAAATGGTCGGCAACATTTGACATAATTAATACTCTTAGCAAAGATTTCCCCTGAGCGCGGCGTACGCCTTAAACTACCTAAACCCCAATGAAGTCTGTTCTGGATGTTCATATGTGTTCCAATTTGGTGGGTCTCGCGGGTTAAATGATTTGATGGTGCATTGATTGCCAAATATGAGGGAGGTGAACCATATCTTAAGTGATGTCAATTGTTGGCATTTCAAAGTAAGTAATTATTTAGAGAACTAGTGGTTACTTCAAAAACACTGCCATGCATTTAATGCATGCGTGCAATGTCCAATCCACAAACTTAACACAATCAAACTGACAATTGGAATTATTGCACTTAATAGTTTTGTATCATTGCCCATGCTATAAGGCATGAAGGTTTATTTCTCTGAAAATTTGTTCCTCGCCGCTACGGTGTTATTTTTCCTGGATAAAAGTTTTAGTCACCGGTAGTCATCGGGTTGCTCAACTGTGAAGGTGAGTCTATTTCTTGTTCTCTCCATTAATTTTTACCTGTATTTCTTCTCTCGTAGTAGAGTTTCTGCAACAAATTAAGGCTTATCACTTTGAACTATGAAGTCCACACTGCACTTGTTAGGGAATGTTTTTAGCCTTGCATGTATAGAGCCCATAGTTAGCGATACTGACCTTAAAGGGGAAAATCTTGAAGTTTTAAAAGTAAGAGTGTTCAAGGAAATTGATAGATCTTTTGGTGTGGATATTTTAAGTAGCAGTCTCATAGAGGTGGCAACCTTTCCCCCAACTATCCCTTGCCCAAAATTGGTCAAGGAATGTATCGCTAGGTATGATCTAGTCTTTGAGATCATTAGAAGAGACAATGGTGAAACCCTTCTTTCTATAAACTGCGAAGTAATTTCCTCTGTCTTCAAGATACTTGACTACCAGTTCTCCAATTTTTCCTCTTCTTAGTCAATCACCAAGTTTAACACAGACAAAACTGGACACCGAAATAATGTAGCAAAATATTGGTTGAAGGTTCCTCAAAGAGGTAGTTCCAGATTGCCCAAGAATCCCACTAAGAGACACATGCTGCCTCACATTCACGATGTCATGCTTTTGTTACACCAAGTCCGAGGCTCTGTATAGGCCAATAGTTTTGATGTCTAGATTTATTGCTATGTGCAGCTAGTACTAGACGGGAAGCAATACCTTGATTGGGCATAACTGATTGTCGATTCAATGAGGGAGCAACTGAGTATGGCTAAATAGTTTAAGCAAAATTTCTTCATGTCTTCGTAGCTTGTATATTGTTTGGTGTGTGTTAAGGAGTTAGTTGGAATACCAAGATAGCTCACTAAGGAGGATGTTCCCATGTATGATTTTTACCCCATGCTGCAAAAGGATAATGCCTTGCAGGATTTTAGAAGGGAACATAATGCTTTTCTAGGAGATTTGTGCTATGAATTGAAAAATATGAAAACCAAAAGAAACTCTGAGGATGCGCAGACATTGACAAAGAGGTTTGGCTATTTCTTTATCCAATTTCCTCATTTCTGCTACATAAGAATAGGTGGCTTTGAAGCGGAACCCTTCAAGCTCCCTCATTTTTGTTCAGATTGCTTTGTTTTAGTGGAGATATGTAGGCAGCTGACCTCTATGATTAAAAAGGCGCAACCCAGGGATAAATGGGAGGGTCATTTTCCCATCCAATTAGGTGTGTTGTCCTACAGTTCAATGTCTGACGCCTTGAGTATTGGAGCGGATCTCAAGAACTTCAAGCTTTCCCTATATCCTAAGAGGAAAGGTTTTGATAATAAGGGTTTTTCCTGTAGTCTTGGTCTAATTCCGTATCTCCCAATGCCACAATTAGAGGACTTCTGGGAAGATTGTAGTGATGAACTTGAGGTTTTCAAAAGGGGAAACATGAGGATGGTGTTAGAGCAAGTTATTTCACTACAGGTAAAGCTGGACATTAAGGGTCTCAAAGAGGACTATCTAGAATTGTTTGAACCTGGACACTTCACCCATGCAAAAACTGAGGTGCCTTCAATCAACTAGGATGAGGAAGACGAAGATGATATACAACTAAGAACTAAAGGAGTTTTGGAGAGAACCGTGGCATGGGTTGCTAGGAAGAAAGTAGTGAAATTATGCGTCAAGTCTAATTCTGCGAGAAGTAATGAGGTTCCTCTGCATTCACCAAAGCATTTTTCTAATAATGCTTCTATGCCTGTTCATGCAGATAAAGATAAAAAGCCACCTTAGGTTAGACACAAGTCTGATTCAGCTTTGGATTTCTGTACTCCTCAACCTACCTGGTCACGAAGTGCTACTCAGAGAAGGATGGATCAAGTTAAGGATACAGAGGTGAAGCATATGATTCTTGATGCCCAAATATTTGAAGTTGAAGACTTGGATAGCGATGTTGCTAATGTCCTAGATTCCATGTGGTAACCATATCTATGACACCACCTTCCAAAGTGATCAAAGGAACAACTAGTTCCAGTGCAACTTCTAAGTGGTTAACCACTTCGGTAAACAAAAAGTGGAATTTCCTTCCCGTGACTATTCCAATTCAGGAGATGGTCATTAAGTACACAGAGAATGGCCCCAAGCCAAAAAAGTTCAAAACATCTGCTTGCCTGGATAATGATGAAGGAACTGGAAAATGGGTCCCTGAAATTGCCTCATACAAGCCCAAGGAAGAAAACAAGGAAGCTAGTACAGATGATTTTGAGATCACTAAGGTGGAGCTAGGAAATATGAGTAGGGACTCAGACACTCATTTCTTCCAGGTATCAGCAAAGAAAATGCTCACCAGATCAGAGAAAGATGGGTGAGAAAAGAGAGAGCTAAAGTGACACATAAATATTCTTGCCCAGTTCATCGATAGCATTGGTTGCTTTGGGGCACTCCCTATATCTCATGCTATAGAGAACTTTGATCCGTCTTCACCAGAAAAAAAAAGTTAATGAGCCACGTTGAATGGGCCAAAAGCATTGTAGAGGCCATGGAAAGATGGATTGAAGGAATAGTCAAGGACGGAGAGAAGTATATCACTAACTCTCGGAAGTTATGTGATGAGATAGAGAGTCTCATCACAAAAGTTCAAAATCAGCTTTTCCCTTGGGAAAAAGAGGAACGCAAATGGGAGAATGTCTTGCCTTTGTTCACTAAAATAGAAGAACATAGAGCTGCTAGGTTTCTGACGGAACACTCAATCAAATTGGTAACGAATGAATGTCATCTCTTCGTGCTGAAGAAGACCATAATGTGGTGGGTGCTTACCTTCAAATCTGTGATCTCTGATTCTAAGACTTCTATGTATGAACTCCAAGACCTCCAATGTAGTATAGTTAATGACAACAAGGTGGTTAACCCTAACCACGATTGGTAGTTGGGGATTTGCGGGCTGAACACGCAGGATGTGATAAAAGTTTTCAGAATATACATGCCGAAAAGATGGTGAAGCACTGGTGGAACAAGGAAGCGGCAAAGGCAAAGCTCAATGAGATGAAGGTTCTGAACCAATCTATAATCCAGGAACTCACAACTGCCCATGACGCCCAGGAAAGCGGAGAAGAAGATGATGATGGGAAAGCGGCATAATGCGTTGATCCAGGCCCTATTTTTGTTTATGTGATTTTAATGTTTATGCAAAGACTTCGGGACATCTGTCCCAATTATATCTTGTTAGTTTCATAACTGATTTGGGGAAGGTCGAGTTCTCAGGGAGACCTCCCTTGTTCTAAAAACTATAAATTAAAGGAAGATAGATGGAATAGGGGTTAGCTCTTGTAAAGAATTTTAGCTAGTTTTTGGTTTATTTTCCTCTGTTTTGTAAAAATCTTGTTTTGTGGAAGGAATGATCAGACTTTAAAATCTAGAATAGAAAAGGATTTATAGATGTATTTGTTGGGACTCATTAAAATTGAGTCAAGTTTAGAGGCCCATTTCAAAATTTTGCTCTGCATGTCAGAAAAGTACCTAAATGAGTCAGTTTGAATGGCCTAGTTAAAGAGAGGGTAAAATGGAGCCAGTTGATTTTCAAGGGTTAAGGCTCGAGAAACATGTTGTACACCTTTCATTTGGCCTATTCAGTGATGTGAAACTTTCAAAATTCAGTTTGGATAGGTTTATGAGGTACCCATTTTGAGGGGTGAGCTGAAAGTGCATTTTAGGCACAAATGCAGATTTTATTGAGTAGCCTTCTTTGGGTGTTTACATCTTTTACCCTATTGATTTTCATAAAGAAATTAAAAATGGATTAAATTCTATGCATAAATGTGAGTCATCCTGCAAAGTTTCAAGTCTTAATAAATCCATCTACTTAGTTTTTGAAGATCAATCTGTTTGCAATTTGTGTGGTTTGACTAGTCCTTGTTTCGACAGCTAGTCGAAGCCCTATTTTGCATGAGTGTAAAAGTTGCCTTAGTGGGTATCATGCCAAAATATTTCTTCTGGGTTAATTCTGGTATAAATGGCAAGCTATTTTTCAATTTTCAAGCCTTTGCCAATCTGTTTGATCGGTTTTCAAAAGGGTTCATTTAGCCATCATTTTTAGTTATTCGTACTTTTAGTGCTATATCAATTAAAGTAGTTGTTTTTATGAGCGCGCCATTTGCATCCAGTTAGGCTTTTGGTCGAATTGAGAATTCAAAGAATTAGTATGTACTTCAAGGTACCTATTTTTCAAATTTGAGGGCCTACGAAGGTCGTTTGATATTTTTGAGAAAGGCATCATGTGTTGCTAGAACATTGACTTCATCAGGTCCGCGATGTTGACAAAGCTAGTTGGCCATTTTCGCCAATTAATATCTCTTCGTTCGAGACTCTTCTTGATAAACCGTTTGGTATAATTCATCCTTGTATATCAGAATACACGCCTGTCAGATGGCGAGGTCCAAAAAGGTGTTTTGACAGGATTGAAAATTACATCACGATTAGATGCGAAAATGTGGCGTAAGTGCCTGAAAGTTGCAAATTTCAATTTTGTGATCTGAAAATGGTGCCGATTGATTCCAGAGGTAATTTTAAGGTTCCTAGAGCATTCCAAAGGTCAGTTGCATGAAAATGAAATTTTTTTTTAGTCAGACCCACTTTGGGGCCCGACCTGGCTCATGCTTATGCATTAATTCTTGTGGCGAACTGTCTAGTTTTCATAGTATGCAATCTCCCTTTTGACAAATGATGATGCTAGAGAAAGTTGCAGACTAAATGTTTGTTATTATAATCATTGCAAAGAGAATTCAGATAGAGATATGGAGAATATGGCCCTTCTTGTCCAGAGCATGGAATTTGTATGGTCTAATAGTCAACAAGAGCATCGGGATCAAGTTCTCAAGTGGATGTCTTTGAAAATTCGAAAAGGATGGTTGACTGTTATTGACCAAATGCAAATTCTTAGTTACAAATCAATTTCCCCCTTACATGACATGGTAAAAGGCTTATTGAAACATGGAGCAATAAAATTTAGCAATTGAATGCCAGTAATATCCTCTAGTTCCCATGCGCGCCTCTTCATCTCTCCTCGTGGTGTGGTTGTGTTGTTATGTCAGTTGATATGGACGGTGATGTATGTATCTCCTCATGATATTGATGTTTTTTCAATCCCAGAAGTTGTGGGGAAAATGCCCAACAAGTATATCCATTTGAGGAAATCTGATTATGGGTGCTACAATGTCATTGAACTACCAGTGTCTCAAGTTCAGGATCCTTTTGCTAAAATAGAGTTTGAAGTGATGAAGTACTTGTTCCTAGAAGGATTTTGTTCCTGGAGCTCATTTTTGAAGTGTGACAATCAAGTTGAAACTGGCTCAATACAGGTGGAGCAAGCCTAATGTAATGGGGGAGTTCGGTTTGGCATCAGCAAACCCAAAGAGGATGAAAGCTCCAACTTCAACTGTGAAGTTGCAGAGGGCTCTATTGTATAATTGATGGTTTAAAATCTAGTCATGCTTACAAGACTTGCTGGGAACCTGTCAGATACACCAACTACTAAGGTACTCTTGATGAAGCATTATAAGAATAGATGGGCAGATGATCCTAATTTTGTGCTAGATTTTGAAGAGATTTATGTAATAGATTCCAAGAGAAAATCAATTTCAAGAGGAAATGTTCTGGTTAATGTGGCGAGAGGCCAGAGCCATGACAGGAGGAATGAAACTCTCATAGTTCATGATCAAGGAACCTGATTTAAAATCATTCCATTTGAGTCATGAGACAGTCCTGATGTTCTTATTGAGAGGAAACAATGGGAAAAGTACAGGAAAGAGATAGAGACTTATCTCCCCAGCTTTAGAGATTTTACCACATCGAACTGGTTTTGAAAGAGGCACTTAATCATTTATATCCTTTCTGGGCACTCTTATAAATATTACTCATGTTTGAAGTTAAATTGGTGTTCATGGTGATTCACCTCACAGAATAAGATGAAGAGATAAGGCATTATGGGTGGGAGTATTGCAAGGGTCCATGGAGTATATCTGTCATACTCTTATCATCCAATTTTTGCAATGGAATTCTATGAACCTAGTGGTATGCATCAATATTTTAGAGTTTGTGATTTTCCTGGTCATTTCTCCTTACTAATGATTTGTTTGAGTATCTTTGAAGAGCGAACCCAATTTTAGGAGAATCCAATAGAATGGTTACAAAAACTAGCTATGAAGCTCCAAGTAAAGGCGAAATGTCAGGTGATGACTGATTCCTCCTTAGCATGGTGTTTGAAAGGCGTTTCAAACTTGCAGGTGGACGCACTCAGTAGAAAACATTCAAAAATGTAGTTTTTAGGCATGAAGCATTATTCCACATTGGCTAGGAAGTGGACCATTTTGGTATTTATAAGTAAAAGCGCACACATCTAATATGTCAAAGCCATCAAGGCTTTTGACGGACAGTGCCTGTTGAGCGCCCAAGGCAAACCCCACATGCGTGGGTGTGGATCCTAAGGAGACCGAGGAGGTGACAAGCAATAGGTGGACCCCATGTAGGCACGCTTCTCAAGGTAGATGGGCAAAATTTTGCAGAGAAAGGCCAACTTAACTAGCGAGCGGGTTTCAAGAGGATTGATGGTTGGCACGACATCACAAAGGCAAGATGCACAAATGTTAGAGGCTGTGTAATGGTGAAAAGCATCCGCGAAAATTTAATAGAGTAAAGATCATGTAGGTTTGATGAAGATTGATGATCTACGCTACTTCATGAAGGAAAGGAGCTTGCCAATTAAGGTCCATGAAATGGCAAAAGGCTCAGATCGAAAATGAAGCGAAAATGAAGTGGTAAAGATCGAGCAAGTCCGGGTTGATCCGACAGTCCACGCGATTTTGGAGCTTGAAGTTGCACACTGGTTATCATCTACGAAATGGTGAAAGCCAGGTGGCCCGTAGGTGGCAGGTCTAGTTAGAGGTCCAATAGGTGGGCCCCATCCCAATGGTGGTGATGTGGTGCACATGTGGCGTACAGGTGGATAGATAAGCAAGCAGACACGTGGTAGTGATGAGGTGTCAATTGAGGTGGCGCCCAGTAGACCCTGCGAACCAATCAGAGGCCACCACATGGAAAAGTGTCAGAGCACAACAAGAGCCAAAAACCAAAGTTAAATCAGTTTATTATATAGTGTAGACTATATAAAAAAATTCAAAAATTTAAATGGTTGTGCACATGTGAATGATTAATTCACCCAAGGCTCTATTTTTGGCCAAAATATGAAGTATTATATGTTTCCAGAAAGCTCTCGGAGTGAGGAATCCGATTAGGTAGTTAATTTTAACCAATTTAGGAGATTTCAAGAGAATTTTTCATGGGAATGAAGAAGATATTCTGCAATTAGGGACAGAGGAGACACTTGGCTTGTTCTGATGAGATTTGACCTTTCCCTCCTCTTCTTATTCTCAATTCTTCTCATTTGTAGTGGTTCGATAATTCTGTGAGAAC
Source organism: Cryptomeria japonica (assembly GCF_030272615.1). Taxonomy (NCBI): domain Eukaryota; kingdom Viridiplantae; phylum Streptophyta; class Pinopsida; order Cupressales; family Cupressaceae; genus Cryptomeria; species Cryptomeria japonica. The sequence goes on from NC_081405.1 coordinate 185,913,372, forward strand.
GGCTCCTGATTTTTTTGGCTTCCAATTCTAAGTTCTTTTCAAAATTGTACAGGGCAATGTCCTTTTCCATAGAATATACTTTGATTCATGCTATAAGTGTTATTTGTTGTAGGTTCTTGTGTATGTAAGGCATGCACAAATTCGTACAGAATTTGTCTCTGAAGTGTATCTTCATTTTATTCAAATTTGATTCTTAAGGAGGACCAAGTTTGTCATAAATAGTTATGTCTGTGAGTGTAATGCTTGTTTGTAGGTAACCTTCAAGGAAGAGTTTAAACTCTATGAGCAAACATTAATAAAATAGGGTTCATGCTTCTGGATCTAATATTTTCTGTGGATAAGCTTAGTAATGCATTATGTAAGGCATTAAATGCAGAAAGATTTCATGATGAAGATGGATTTGCAATGAGTGATTTCACTTATAGTTTGATGTATGACTCTGTTGCCCTTGGATAAGGCACTGATCTTGCAATTAAGGGGGTTCTCAAACCAATTTAAAATCCAATCAGAATATCTTTAGTTTATGTTATGTTTTGAAATGTTTCATCTATCTCATGCTCATGCATAGTTGAGTTTTATGTGTAGATCTAGCCCATCTGCAATAAACTACTTGTTTTAGATCCCTGGTGAGATCTATCTGTTTATGTTGATGCTATCATAGGTGTGTAATAGGTTTAATTCTAATCATCAAAGGTATACCCACCTAGGTTTTGTAGAGCCGAAAGAGTAGAAGGATTCATATCCTTGTCATGTTGTCCAAGCCTTGAGGTTCTTCATAGATTGAAATGGCTAATTCATAGATCAATTGTAGGTGTTCTTGGGTTATCACTTTTGGTGAACAAAAAAAATGGTGACTTTGCTGGGGACTAAATGGATTCAAATGCTTGATTGATATGGTTAGAAGTTTAATGTATTCTTCATTCTATCAATTTCATATCCAGCCAGTCTGTCTATTGTGTATGCATAGAGTTTGAGATTGATTTTATGGTGAAGAGAGTGTTTAGTGTTCTGGATCTACAAAATGATATGTTTTCTCATGTCATATATTATGAAGGAGTAACAGTAAATTCATGTTCCTGAGTTGTGAGCAAGTCCTTGCAGCTGTATGTGAATTTTTCTCCAATTCCTTATTGGGTGGCGACTCTGCTGGGGATCTGAATAGAAATTGCATAATTTCATCCAGCCAGTCTATCCATTGAGAATGCACAGAGTTGAAAATGTCTTTTATGGTTGAGGGATTTAGTATTATGTTCTGAGGTTGTAATGGTATTGTCTGCTATCAGAGAAAGTTTCTTGTGAAGAATTAGAGAAAATATACATTGTTGAGAGTTGTAAGAAGTTCTTATAGCTATTTATGAATTCTCTCCAATGTCATAATTGGGTGGCGACTCTAGTCTCTGTACCGGTGCTTGTAGGAAGTTTTTATTCCAATATTTTCACAAGATTAGTAGATAATCTGATGAGTCATATTAAGATGCAGATGACTAAATTAGTTGTATGCTCAGACATGATATTTTTATCATAAAAGCTTGAGAAGAAAAGTGCAGTAAAAGATTTTAGTTCACACATGAATCTGATGTATTTTCCAGATTTGTGTTTATAGCTTGGAGTGAATTTGTTGCAGCAAGATTGAAGGAGTAAAAAAAGAATTAAGTAAGTGTTGAATGGTATCCCACTGTTCAAAATATCCTCTATGCAAGAGGTGGTGACTCTGAGGTAAAAGACAGTGCTAAAAGTGGAAGTTAATCTTCAGATCTACAAGAGTTTACAGCTGCAAATCTCCAGGTATTTTCAGAGGTTTTAAATGCAAGACATCTATCTTGAAAATTTGAATGTGCAATGTTGTTTTTCCATTTAGTGAACAACACTAGTCAAGAGGGAAAGAGAGGAATCACAAAATTAATTTGCATATCTATGATGCTAAAATATCCAGTGTATATGATCTTCCGTAGTATGCAAATTTGGGAAAGATTTGTGTCAAGCAATGTTATGAATATATCAGTATGATGATATGTGCTTGAATTTTTTTATCCAATATTGTATAATCATTTGTGGGAATAGGAAGAAATGTGTAGTGAAGTTTTTCAGCCCCAATCCTATCCACATATGACCATGCCTAGTAAACCAGAACAACCATGTAATAGGAAGAGTTTCAGTATGAAGTATTATGTTGCTCTAAACTTTGAAGGTATTCTGAGTTACCCAAATCCCATACCCACAGAAATTAGAAAGTATTTGCCAATTTTTACTGGGAAGAAATCAGAATCAGAATGTCAACATGTGAAAAGATTTTCAGATTTGATAGGAGAGTTTGAAATTTGTCAGGAAGATATATGCAAGAAATTGTTTGTTCAGTCATTGAAAGAGGATGCAAGGGATTGGTTTTCCTTTTTGCCAGTAGATTGTATTTCCTCATGGGAAGAATTAGTTTCAGATTTCATAGACCAATTTGATGAGAAGATGAGTGATTATGATATGATGAAAGAATTCACTTATATACAAATCAGGGAAGATGAATTGGTACCAACATTTAATATCAGATTTTCACAAGCTTTGTCTAAGATTTCTAGAAAGTATAAGTTTGATGATAAAGTATGTCTCAATATCTATATGAGTGCTTTTGGTAAGAAGATGGGTTTCCTATTGAGAAACAAAGAACCCAAAACCTTGTATGAAGCTTTTAACACAGCTAGGGACATCGAAAATAATTTGAAATTTGGGATAGCCAAGAGATTTGTGTCTATTGTGGTTTCTTGTCAAAGAACCTTCAATGGTGAAATACCACATGAAATTGAACCAATCATTCCTTGTCTAGGTGCATCAAGCTCTACTGTTCTAAATGATTTTGCTAATGCATATGATTCAAATTTAGATGAGAGTCAAGATCCTCTACTGTTAATGCCAGTTGCCTCTCACAGTAATGATGGAATGATTAGTGTGCAATGTTGTGATAATGTTGATACGAAGATTGATATGTACAAGGGATATGTACCATTTGATTTGTATGCTGGTTATGCTGATTATGTGGCTGCCAATTATTAGGTTAATCATGCATCTCCTAAGGTTAACAATAATGAAAATTATGGTAATGATGACCATCAATCTTTACATGTTGCTGATGTGTTTGATGTTGAAATGCCAAGTACTGATGGATCACCAAATGTAGCTGATTATGCAAGTGAAGATGTGCAATATGATGAAAATCAGATTTTGGTTAAGTCTGATAAATCTGAAAATGAAAATGTGAATGATGTTGATGATGTGTTCAGTGCAAGTATACCCAGTGATGAATGTGTTTCAGAATGGAGTGGTGTTGCTGATTATGAGGACAATGAGTTCTATTCCCAGCACCTTGAAGGTATGTAAATTAACAATGAAGATCAATTTCAGAATGAGAATGATCTTGGCATGAGTGTTTCACTTTCTTTTGATTAGCAAATGAATGCCAGTCATGCTGCTGATGATGGTTATGATAATTCTTATTATTCATCTTGTGAAGATGATATAAGAGAAGACTAAGTTATGTGCCTCAGTTATGAATTTGAAAATGAAAGTGTTTTTGAAGATAAGAATGTATGTGACAGTGCTGATAATGTTCTATTTTCAGATTTAAGTAAACCCATGTTTGAATGCTTTCAGAATTTGAGGTACCATGAAGAGAATGAAAATGATGATAGTATGCTTGAACTGGATATGGAGTTCTTTGCTTTTGATACTAATGTTCATGGTGTTGATTTCATTGATGAAAATACTGAAGTTTTCCCTTGTGTTGAACAAGTTTGTAATGCTGATGTAATTCCAAACAACAGTAACATGGGTTGTAAAAATTTACTTCATGATGAAGGTAAGAGGCATGAGTTGTGTGATAATTATTTCAGACCACAAATGCAAGTGTTTCAGGTAGATGTAAGCCTGAAAGAGGAAGACTTAGCTGAGGATTTGCTTTAGCCAGAGGTATGCATTCTTTTCCATGAATGGGATCTTGAGAATACGGAAGTTTTGAGTTTGATAAAAAAGGAGAGTATAGAGTGTGATCAACATAGTGAAGTATCACATCCAGGTTGTAACATTTATGTTCCTTGTTTGCATCAGTTGATTAGTAATGTCCCTCATTCTATTGATTTAAATGATAATAAGGTATGTGATGATGAGAATTATAATGTTGAGAATGAATGCTTTATTTTTGAAGTTCAACATGATGATGTCTTTGCAAATGGTAGAACTGATTAGGATAGTTAAAATGTATGGTATCTTGTGGGAAGGCCTCTATGGTGAATTGTCTCATGTTTTTACTTGTATTGATGTAGTGTGTGATTACAAAATTCAGAATCAGACAAGAGTTATGCACACCAGCTGTTACAGTGATGAGACAAAAGAGGTGGATTATAAAAGTTATGCTCAGTTGTTATTGAAAAGTGCCTTTGTTTGGATCATGATGTTAAGTGATGAAAATCAGATTTTTGACAGAGGTAAATACTAAGATTGTTTGAGCAGCTTATGATTAGTTATAAGTATGTTTGTATATCTTGTATAGTTGCTTTTCTTCAGTTGTGTGGTTTTCAATAAAGTGCCCTGCTATTTGGGTAGAATAAGGAAGCCCTATTTTTAGAAGAGTAGAAGGATTCATATCCTTGTCATGTTGTCCAAGCCCTGAGGTTCTTCATAGATTGAATTGAAAATCTGTGGGTTTTGAATCTGTGTAGTTGCATATCTTTGCATATGTTGATCTAATCAAATAACAGTAAACACCTTTCTAGTGCAGAAAATTATTATTTTTCTGGGACTCCTTCCTATGGGTTTTATTTTTTTTTTTAAAAGATTTGTGCTTGAAGATAGATTTGGTTTCACTTATCTATTCTTTTCTTATCTAAATTGTTAGAATGGTTTTCTGAACTTTGTTTCAGTTACTTCCATCTCTTGTGTTGAAACGGTTGGAAAGTTAATTCTTTTTCTCCCAAATATGTGTGAAATATTGGCCTCTCATCTAAGAATGAAGTAGGAAGCCTTACATGCTTTCAAGTTAAAAGCATACCAATCAAAAATTAATTAGATTATTTCCTGAATAACTAAGATAGGGAGCTGTACCTATGGAAAATTTAGAGGGAAGTGGTTTATATAACACTTACCCAACTGTTTAGTTGAACACTTGTCTTTAAAAGAAGGCTACAGAGTTTGAAATTGATCATTTTTAAGAAAGGAAAAATCCATTCACTAACAGATTTTTGGCGACTCTGTTGGGGAAATTGAAATAAGTTGAACATTCAGTAGACCAACATGCCATGGGCATGATAAAATTGAACTCATAATCAACAATATTCATAGTTTTTGTTTTGTCTGAGACAAATCTCCATAACTCAAGAACATTGCTGAGGTTGAAAATTTGCTTAAGGATCTTGGGAACTCTAAGGGTGACAACACTGAATTTCCATCCTTATACCAGATCGCAAAGGAGAGAAGGAGTAATTGATAATTATTTTGATGAATTGCAAGGGTTACCATTTGCCACAAATTTCACTCCCAAAAGAAATGCTAAAAGTAGGCCTTCTTCTCCCACTAGGACTACTCCTATACCTTCCTCTTTGAGCCATTGGCAAGCACTAATTCTTACTGGAGTTCAAGCCCCCCCCCTTGTAACTATTTACCCTATATTCATTATGGCCCAACCATGGGGTGCTACAGTTGGACCTCTTGCCCTTAGAGCTCATAATCCACTTCCAAAAGGAGCAAGGGATGTTCTACCTAAGTTTAATGGATATGAAAAAGTCTTAGTTGAGGAACACTTGAATTCTTTTAATGTAGCTACTGGGATACTAGTGGTACAATTTGAGGATGTGGTTGTTAGGCTTTTTTCCCAAACTCTTACTGAAGGGGTAGCAGATTGGTTTAGTCATCTGCGAGTGGGATCTATAATTGACTGGCAAACAATGAAAACTGCTTTTGAGAAAAGGTTTAAGAGCGCTGATGATGAACACTCTTTACTGGCTCAACTCACACAAATGAAAAAAGAAATTCATGAGCCAATGAGGGACTATGTAACCAAGTATAATAAGATCATCCATAAAACTCCCCAAGCTAAGAGACCAACTGCTGACAATCAACAATGTTTCTTTATAAACTCCATGCCTTTCGATGTTGGTTTTCACCTCAGAAGAAATAGGCCAGCTGATCTCGAGACTACACAAAATGAAGCTATAGAACTTGAAGATGACTTGATAATTGCAAGGAAATGGAGAAAGGATGTGCAAATTCATCAAGGTCAACCCCAAGCTTCCACCTCTTCGACTGATCCAATTGTTCAAAGGCTAGTTAACGATATGATTGCTTTGAAGAGGTAGATACCGAAACCTGGAGTTTCCTACCCACAACCTTATCAAGATATAAGAAGGAAAACCCCAAACCAGTATAATTATGGACGATCTTTGCAATTGCCTGCTGCCCCACAAAGATTACAAATTGATGCTCCACCTGAGAAGGGTGCTATGTGCTCTTTTCACCTCACTACAGATCATGATGGAGGTTCTTGTCCGGATATGATAAGACATGTTCAAATGAAAAACACAAAGGGTGAACTAGGAGAGTTCTCTGAAGCAGAGAAAATTCAAGAGATACTTGGCGACTCTAGATCATTCTACCTTGAATATGAGTCAGATTCAGAAAAAGGAGGAAATATTTTTGTAACTCTTAAAGATCATGCATGTGCAATCCTAACAAGGAATCAACAGACCTCCCAACCTGCTCCTTTTGCGAGCTCTTCTGGAGCTAACTACAAAGGCAAAGATCCCACAATTAATGGTTTTCCTTCTCATGCAAAGACTCCTGAGTTTAAGGTTTTGCAAAGAAATCTTGAAAATAAGAATAGTTCTTCTCCTTCCTCTTCCTTTGACATAATTGAGTTTTGTAAAGCTTTGACTGTTCAACTTTCCACTACAGAATATTTAAAATTGAACCCAAAGGAACTGGACAAACTAGTCAAGTATGTTAAAGGAGATTCTTCTTCAGACTCCTCAGCACATGAATGTGTAGAGCATGCTGATTTATTTACTGCTGGAAAACCTGAATCCATCCCACACCCTTCCATTAACTTGGCCAATCCTTGTACTTTTCATAATGCTGAAAATAGGCTTGAAATTGAGGCTCTGAAGCCTGAACCTTTCTACATATCCCTTCTCCTGAATGGTCAAAAGCTTAGCAATTGCATAATAGATTCAGGAGCATCAGACAAAATAATGCCTTCATCCGTTGCTAGGTCTTTAGGTTTAACTCTCACAAAAACATTTTGGAGATGTTATTCAATGGATGGGAAATAGGTCCCTCCTATTGGACAGGTAAAGGATGTCTAGGCAGTGCTAGCACCATGCCTTGATAAAAGAGTAAAATTGACTATTTTGATTGCTGACATTCCTACAAGTTATGAGATGCTCTTGAGTAGAACTTTTTGTAAGGACCTTGGAGGTGAAATTAAGATGGACTGGTCAGAAGCTATCATTCCACTTGGGAAACAAAATATCAAACTTGAACCTGAACCAAAAAATAAATATATAGTCTTTCCCTCTGATAACCCTAAAGCCCAGATTCTATTTCAGGAATGTGAATTTGGAAACTATCTCATCCTTGCACCTGATGAAAAAGGTTTGAAAGAAACAGTTGATGATCATGGTGGACTATGGCATATGGAGTTTGATGGAAGCTGCACCAATTCAGGCTCCGGAGCTGGGGTAGTTTTGCTCTCCCCAAATGGTAACATTTTTCCTTTCTCTTTCAAGTTGGATTTTAAGAATACTAATAATACTGGAGAGTATGAGGCATTATTATTAGGATTAAATGAAGCCAAATGTAAAGGTATTAAATTGCTCAAAGTAAAGGGGGTTGCAGAGTTGATTGTCAGACAGGTGAGGAATGTTTATTCAATTAAGAATGATAGATTGAGACATTATAGAAATAAAGTTTGGGATGAGATAGAATTTTTTGATGCCTTCTCTATTGAAGCCATACCAAGGGATCAAAACACTAGGGTGGATTCGCTGGCTGTTTCAGCTTCTCTTTTGTTACCACATCCAGACTTTAAGGATGATTCATATAGGATTGAAATGATTTATAGGCCTAGTGTCCTTGATAAAGTAAACCATTGGCAAGTATTTGATGTAGATGCTCAGATCAAAGACTTTCTAGAATGTGTTCAGTCATTCTCCCAATCATATTTTGAAGGTTCTGAAAATAATTGCAAGAAATTTAGTCCGGATTTGGGTACTGACTTTGAAAACAATGTCATTCAACTTAAAGGGAACAAAATTCTAAAATGGTTAGTGACTCTGGAGAGATTGTTCACTCAGAATGATGTTTTCACAAGTAAGAAAGCTCCTGAGGATGACAGGAAAGGAAGTTGTGAGAAGATAAATCTGGGCAATGAATCTAATCCCAAGGTGGTAACAATTGGCAAATGTTGCTCCTCCGAGGAAAAATGAATTCTCAATGAGCTATTAAAGGAATACATCGATGTTTTTGCTTGGTCCTATGATGATTTGAAGGAGTTTAGGGATGGGCATTTTCAACATCAAATCCCATTGAAGCCTGGTGTTTCTCCTTTTAGGCAGAAATTGAGAAATTTTAACCCCATGATGGTAGATGCAATTTTTAAGGAAGTAGATAAAATGCTTAAAGCCAGAATCATATATCCAATTCTTCACTCTACCTAGGTAGCCAACATTGTACCTATGAGGAAGAAGAATGGGGAGATCTGTATTTGTGTAGATTTCTGCAATTTGAATCAGGCAAGTCTTAAGGACAACTACGCTTTACCCAACATGGATCATATTCTGCAAACAGTATCTGGGTCAGAAATGATGTCGATGTTAGACGGTTTTTTTGGTTACAATCAGATTAGTGTTGCAAAAAATGAACAACATAAGACAACATTCATCACTCCGTGGGGAACATTCGCATATAACCATATGCCTTTCGATTTAATAAATGCTAGAGCAACCTTTCAAAGGGATATGGATTCTTCTTTTAAGGATTTTCATGACCAAATTATTGTCGTTTACCTGGATGACTTGATAGTGTTTTCTAAGGAAAGGAAGAATCATCTCAAGGACTTGAGGGCAGTTTTGCAACACTATCGAGAGCATGGAATCTCCTTGAACCCAAAGAAGTCAGTTTTCTATGTAACTAAGGGTAAATTATTGGGGCATATCATTTAAAAAGGTGTCAAGATTGATCTGGAGAGAGTCAATGTGATTCAACGTCTTAGCTTGCCTTCAAATTGGACTGGGGTAAGGTCTTTCTTTGGTCAGGTGAACTTCTTAAGATGGTTTGTACTAGAATTTGTAGAAACTACCAAACATATCATTAACCTGTTGATCAAAACCCACCCTTTCAAATGGATTGAAGAAGCCAAAAAAGCTTTTGAGAAAATCAAGAGTTCAGTTGCAAATGCGCCTACTCTCATTAACCTGGATTTCACAAAGGATTTCATTTTGTACTGCTATGCATCAGAACATACAATGTTTGGAATACTGTTTCAAATGGATGAATCTAGGATAGAAGCACCAATTGCATTCATGAGTGTTCCACTCAAGAAGCACGAGCTTAAGTATTCACTTTTGGAGAAACACACCTTTGCTGTGGTCAAGGCTATGAAACAATTTTGATATTACATTCTGCACTCTCACTCTTTGGTTTTTATTCTAGACTCCGCAATGAAAAGCATTTTAACTCTGCAAGAGGTCGGACTCAATAGAAGAGCAACTTGGGTAACAAAAATCTAGGAATATGATCTATACATTCGCCCTACAAAGACAGTCAAAGGACAAGGCTTATGCAGGTTAATAGCATAAAATGAGATGGAAACAGAAACAAAATTACCATTGACTCTATTTGTTGGATTGCAAGATACCTGGTTTTCTGATGTGGCCTACTATTTGACTTATGGCAGCTGCCAAAGTCATTTGTCAGCAAAGGAACAAACGAATCTTAAGTTAAAGGCTGCTAAGTATGTTATTTGGCAGGATGTCTTGTACAAAAAAGGTTTGGATGGAACATACTTAAGGTTTGTGGATAAGCCTCAATAGCAAAAACTTCTAGAAGTTTGTCATGATGAAGCCTGTGATGGACACTTCTCATCCACTGTTACTGCTTTCAAAATTTTGAGGAATTATTTTTATTGGCTTGGCATGTTTGGAGTGTAAGGTCTCGGAGACAACTGAGAGGGGGGGGGGTGAATCAGCTGTCAAATAAATTCAAACCAAAAACAACTTAACCAACTTAATGCTTAATACCAGTAAACTAGTTAAGTATGCCGGTAGATAGTTTTAATAGTTAATTTCTATACCGGTAAAGATTAATGCATGAAACATAAACACAAAGTCATCCACAACACATGACACCAATATTTGTACATGGAAACCCTATAAGGGGAAAAACCACGGTGGGAAACCTTACCCACAATCAAATGATACTACTGCAGATAGTAAGTGTACATAAATGGGTTCTGCACATGCAGAAAGGCCAACAGCCTAGAGCTCACTGCTCAATCACAAAATGGGAGTCACATTGACTACAGTTGGATGGTTAAATCCAATAAGAATGTACTGCACAAAATAGCATCTTCATATGCTGGATTCAATACTGGTGTAATGTTGATATGCTTTCACAAAAATCTAGCTTCACCTTCAAATTATGTCTACATGTATTGCATTGCTTAATCTTGCATATACCTTTACACAATTATTTTTGCATTCCACTCTTGATCTTACAAATAAGATCTTACCTTTATACCATAACCTAAGACCAATTTTAGTAGGTCGGCTGTACAAGATATTGCAATAAAAACATTTTACAAATAATATAATATCCGATGCAATAACCAATTGAACATGTTGGTTTAATGCATTTACAACAATAATTAATCATTTCCATAGTGTGCCATGCTAATCTGGAAAAACATAAACCTACCAGTGTAACCTTAAGTAACCCTGGACCTATTTGCCGGTAAAAGAAAATATGCAAATATGAATATACCAATGATTAATTCATTAAGATAAGATGTCCACACAATGTCTTTGATATTACCAAGTGTCTTCCATATCATTTCAAGTGCCGGTGATCATTATATCCTGTCAGTGAACCATATACTAGTAATTGTGCAATAGTTACTTGCTTGCCGGTGAATGCTACTGGATCTCCAAAGTGGTATTGTTTTAGTATGTGCTGACATCAATGACAAAACCATACCAAAATACCAACAATCTCCTCCTTTGGCATTGATCGCAACACAAGATGGAAAAACCATCAAAGTGCCAAAACAGAAATGCCAAAAACCAGCAATCTCCAAAAGGATCATAACCAAAATACAGAGAGTAATAGTCTCTCCCAAACAACAATCTCTCCCCCTGGGAGCAACATGTGTTTTCAAAGTTTCCATACCAATCTCTCCAAAAGATAATGTGTTTTTCCATATATATCTCTCCCCCTTTGACATCAAATGCCAAAGTTATAATAAAACCAAGTTCATATACAAAATACCAATCAATTTAATATACCAACTACTCCCCTTGAGAAGTAGCTTTCTCATCAAAGACTGGAGTAAAAGATTTGTCTTTTAATTATGCTGGTTGATAACAATCATCAACTATCTAAGTCTCTACCGGTGGTGGTATGACTCCAAGATGATCTCTGAGATATTCAAAAGTCTCCTTAGTCAACGATTTTGTGAAAATATCTGCAAGCTGTTCTTTAGTATTCACATAAACCAGTTTTATCTCTTTTTCTTCAACTTTTTCCCTTAGAAAATTCAGTTTGATAGAAACATGTTTTGTTTTAGAATGTAGTAGTGGATTCTTAGATATATCAATTGCTACAGTGTTATCACAATATATGGTAATAGGTTCCTTGCATTTTACCTTTATGTCTTTCAACATTTTCTTAAGCCATAGTACCTATGTATAGTTAGTTGTTGCTACAACATATTCTAATTCTGCTATTGATAAAGATGTACAACTTTGTTTCTTACTCAACCAAGAATCTAGTCTATTTCCAAGAAAGAATGCTCTGCTAGTGGTACTTTTTCTATCATCCACATCTCCTGCCCAATTTGCATCTATGTATGCACATAATTCAAATTTTTCATCTCTAGGATACCACAATCCAAGATTTATAGTGCCTTGTAAGTATCAGAAAATCCTTTTTACTATTGATTCATGATTTTCTCTAGGATTACTTTGAAATCTAGAAACAATACATACTGCACTCATAATATCAGGTCTGGTTTGTGTCAAATATAGTAAACCTCCTATCATAGATTTGTATCTAGTTGGATTAACAGGTGTAGATTCATCCCTTTGAGATAATTTGTCATTTGTAGTCATAGGTGTGCTTACCGGTTTAGAGTTCTCCATCCCAAATTTCTTTAGTAACTCTTTCAAGTATTTGGATTGACTCAAGAATATACCTTTATCAATCTATGAAATCTGTAATCCTAAAAAGAATTTTATTTCTCCAATCATAGACATTTCAAATTCTTGCTACATTTTAGTAGAAAATTCCTTACATAAACCATCTTCTCCTCCAAAGATTATATCATCAAAAAATACTTCTATAATCAAGATGTCATCATTAGTTATTTTGTAATATAACTTGTTGTCTGCATTTCCTTTAGTAAAACCAATCTTTAAAAGATACTTATCCAATCTTGCATACCAAGCTCTTGGAGCTTGTTTTAATCCATACATAGCTTTTCTTAACCTACAAACCATATCATTGTCATCTATCAAAGAAAATCCATTAGGTTGTTCAATGTATACTTCCTCTTCAAGATCTCCATTCAAAAATGCACATTTAATATCCATTTGATAAACTTTGTAGTTATTGTGTGCTGCAAAAGCCAAGAATAATTTGACTGCCTCAATTCTAGCTAGCGGTGCAAAGGTTTCACTATAATCAACTCCTTCTTTCTGATAATATCCCTTACACACTAGTCTTTCTTTATTTCTAATAACCTTACCATCTTCATTAAGTTTGTTTCTGAATACCCATTTGGTTCCAATTACATTTTTATCTTTAGGTCAGGGAACTAATGTCCAAGTGTTATTTTTCTGAATTTGTTCTAATTCTTCTTCCATAGCTTTAATAAAAAATTTATCTTCACATGCCTCATTAACAGATGATGGTTCAATTTGAGAAATAAGACATACCTCTTCATTTGCCAATCTTCCTCTTGTCATAACTCCTTTAAATTTATTTCGAATTATCTGATCTTTAGAATGATTCAATCTTACATACCGGGGTGTCTTTGTTTGTTGTTGTTCTTCAATTATTGTGGAATCCTCAGATGGTACTGGGGTAACTAGATCTTCATTCTGTACTGGTGGATTTAGTGTAGGTTCATTTGTCATAATTTTTGTTTCCGGTTCAGAGTCTATATACCTTGAAGTTGCTCTAAATTGTTCATCAATTTTTACATTTGCACTCTCAACAATTTTCTACAATCTCTTGTTAAAACATCTATATGCCTTTCTCTTAGATGAATAACCAAGAAATATTCCTTCATCACTTCTAGGATCAAATTTTCCAATATACTCATCTCTTCTAATATAACATTTACTTCCAAAAATTCTGAAATACTTAAGAGTAGGAGTATTACCAAACCATAGTTCATGAGAGGTCTTACCAGTTTCACCTTTGATGTGAACTTTGTTGAATGTATAGATAGCTATGTTGACTACTTCTCTCCAATACACATGTGGTAGATTTGCTTCTGATAACATACTTCTTGCCACATCCAAGATAGTTCTATTTTTCCTTTCAACAACTCCATTCTACTGTGGTATCCGAGGTGCTGATAGTTGTCTTCTAATTCCATTCACTTCACAAAATGTATTAAAGTCCTTAGATGTGAATTCTCCTTCTTGATCTGATCTTAAGCATTTGATTTTCTTACTGGTTTCATTTTCAACCATTGCTTTGAATAGTTTGAAATTTCCAAGGGCTTCTAATTTTTCTCTGAGAAAAGTAACCCAACACATTCTAGAATAGTCATCAATGATTAGCATGAAATATCTATCACCTTGTAAGCTTTTAGTTCTAGCTGGACCACATAAATCAGTGTGAATCAAATCAAGAGCATTATTGGATTTTTCTAGAATACTTTTCAAACTATCTCTAACTTGTTTTCCAAATTGACATTCCTTACATATTGTATTCTGAGGTTTGACAATTTTAGGTATATCTCTAACTACCTTAGTAGTACTGATCTTTACCATACAATCAAAGTTTACATGACAGAGTCTCTTATGCCATAACCAACTTTCATCTATATGTGCAATCAAGCATGTCTTTTCACTAGTATTCAAATGAAAGATATTACCTCTAGTCTGATTACCGGTTGCAATTTCCAAACTAGTTCTATTCATGATTTTGCATTTTCCATTTGTAAATTGTAACTGAAATCCTTTCTCAAATAATTGACCAACACTTAAAAGATTATGCTTTAATCCTTCAACATAGTAAACATTGTCAGTGTTATGATTACCATGAAGAGATATTGTACCCTTACCTTTGATTGAACAGGCTTTGTCATCTCCAAATCTTACTAAACCTCCATTGTATTCTTGAAAGTTCAAGAATTTACCTTTGTCTCCTGTCATATGATATGAGCATCTTAAGTCAATGATCCATTCATCCTTTACTTCAACTTTAGCTGTTGGGGCTTGTTCTACCGGTTGAGTAGTAGGTGCCGGTTAATCTTCTATTATAGCAACAAAAACCCATCCATTGTCTATTGGATCCTCATTAGAATCATCAGTCACACCTTCATCAGCAATGTAACAAGATTTGTCTTAGTTCTTCTTAAATCTGTATCTCTGATATTTAGGATTAGGCTTGTATGTTCTTCTAGCTTCTTCTCTTAGTCTAGCATGTCTATCAGGGCATCTTGAAGCCATATGACCAATCTTATTGTACTTAAAACATTTAAAGGGTTCTTTACCTTCATATTTACTTCCAGTTGGACCTTTAGGCATTTTCCTTACAAATAGTGCTTCAAGTTCTTCATTTTTTTTCCTGCTTTCTTCAAGTTCTCTTGCATAAAAGGCTTTCCAATCATATTTGTCAAATAATGGAGCAGATGATGTTGATGCTTTAAAGGCTAAATTTGTCTTAATAGTAGCAACAGGACCAAATTCTTCAATTTCAAAAGCTGAAAGTTTCCCAATCAATGTATCCCTAGTTATTGATGTATTAAGCATTGTTCTTAACTCATTTATAGCAATAACCTTCATTTTATATGCCGATGGCAATCCTCTTAAAACTTTTGAAACAATTTCATCCTCACTTAAGGTTCCTCCACAACATTTAATACCCAAAACAATTTCATTTACTCTTTCCATAAAAGCAGAAATCCTTTCATCTTCTTCCATTTTCAGATGTTCATACTTGACCTAGAAGCTTTCAAGTTTTGCAATTTTGACTGTGGAATCTCCTTCATTCAGTGTTTCCAAATGATTCCAAATAGCTTTAGTAGTAGACCTATCTAATAATCCCATGATTTGTTGATCTGATAATGTGCTCAAAAGTGCTTCTCTTGCTTTGCAATCATTTTCCTCATCTTTAGCCAAGTTAGTTGGAATGGGCTGAGCAGGTACAGTAGCAGTGTAACCTTTCTTTGTAGCTTCCCAGACGTCTTTACCAATGCAATTTAGATGTGTCTCCATTTTGATCTTCCATATACCATAGTTGGTTCCATCAAGTTTAGGACTGTCCTTCTTGAAATAATTAGTAGACATTGGATCTCCTCAAGCTGTTAAACTTCTACAATAGAGGACTAAGCTCTGATACCAATCGTTAGGTCCTAGAGACAACTGAGAGGGGGGGGTGTGAATCAATTGTCAAATAAATTCAAACCAAAAACAACTTAACCAACTTAATGCTTAATACTGGTAAACTAGTTAAGTATGTCGGTAGATAGTTTTAATAGTTAATTGCTATACTGGTAAAGATTAATGCATGGAACATAAACACAAAGTCATCCACAACACATGACACCAATATTTGTATGTGGAAACCCTATAAGGGGAAAAACCATGGTGGGAAACCTTACCCACAATTAGATGATACTACTGCAGATAGTAAGTGTACATAAATGGGGTTTGCACATGCAGAAAGGCCAATAGCCTAGAGTTCACTGCTCAATCATAAAATGGGAGTCACACTGACTACACTTGGATGGTTAAATCCAATAAGAATGTATTGCATAAAATAACATCTTCATATGCTGGATTCAGTACCAATGTAATGCTGATATGCTTTCACAAAAACCTAGCTTCACCTTCAAATGATGTCTGCATGTATTGCAATGCTTAATCTTGCATATACCTTTACACAATTCTTTTTCGCATTCCACACTTGATCTTACAAATAAGATCTTACCTTTATACCATAACCTAAGACCAATTTTAGTAGGTCAGCTCTACAAGATATTTCAAAAAAATATTTTACAAATAATATAATATCCAATGCAATAACTGATTGAACATGTTGGTTTAATGCATTTACAACAATAATTAATCATTTCCATAACGTGCCATGCTGGTCTAGAAAAAGATAAACCTGCCGGTGTAACCCTAGGTAACCCTAGACCTATTTGCCGGTAAAAGAAAATATGCAAATATGAATATACCAATGATTAATTCATTAAGATAAGATGTCCACACCATGTCTTCGATATTACCAAGTGTCTTCCATATCATTTCAAGTGTTGGTGATCATTATATCCTGTCGGTGAACCATGTACCAGTAACTGTGCAATAGTTACTTGCTTGCCGGTGAATGTTGTTGGATCTCCAAAGTGGTATTGTTTTAGTAGGTGTTGACATCAATGACAAAACCATACCAAAATAGCAACATTGAGATGCATATATTTATGTTAAAGAATGTGATAAATGCCAACTCTTTTCCGGGAAGCCACATTTAGTGGCTCTACCTTTAAGGCATGTGGTAATTGATGAACCTTTCAGACAATGGGGTATTGATTTCATTGGGTCAATAAACCCTCATTCCAGTGCTGCTCATATGTATATTTTGATAGCAACTGACTATTTTACCAAGTGGGTAGAGGCCATTCCCATAAAAAGGCAAACTCAGAGGTCGTGTGTAACTTTCTCAAAGATTGCATCCTAGTCCATTTCGGGGTTCCTCAAAAGATTGTTGCAGATAACACATCGTATTTCTCCTCTGAGGAATTAACTATGTTTTGCTATGAACATCAGATTACTCTCTCACATTCCTCTAATTACTTTCCATAGGGTAATGGGCTAGCAGAATCAAGCAACAAGAACCTGATAGCGATTATGAAGAAGTTGGTTGATGAAAATGCTCGAAATTGGCATAAGAAGGTATATGAAGCTTTGTGGGCGGACAGAATCACACTTAAAAGAGCCATCAGAATGGCACCTTTTGAGCTTGTGTATGGGATTGGCACAAAAATTTCTTTACCCCTGGAATTGTCAGCAACCAAGCTACAGACAATAGTGGAGGATTCTTTCTTTCATAATTCTCTAGAGAAGAGGGTTGTGTACCTAATGAAATTGGAGGAAGAAAGAGAGATGTTGGTGGATAGAATCATGGAGCATTAGAGCAGAGTGAAGAGGATTTTTGACATGAGGGCTTGACCAAGAGGTTTCCTTAAAGGAGATGAAATATTGTTATGGGATAAAAGGAAAGAGCCAAAGGGTGCTCACGTCAAGTTTGACTCCTTGTGGAAAGGCCCATTTAGGATCTATGGAGTGGTGGGATAAAATGCTTTTAGACTCAGCTATTCTGATGGAACGCTTATGCCCTATACCTATAATGGAAAAGATCTCAAGCTTTACAAACTGTGAGTCTTGTGGTCAAGATTTTTTGTATATAGTAGCTTAGGTGTTTTGTTTAAGTGTCTGTTTAGGTGTGAGTATCCTTTATTTCCCTATCTACTTTTGGTCATGCGAAACCAGAGATTCAGAGTTCTTTGTATTCTTCTTTGCAAAATGCAATCCCTAGTCAGAGCCAATGTTACCGCATCATATTTTCTTCATAATAAGAACAAATTTCCTTTTTTTCAAATTCCTTTTGGATTCCTTAGTTTTCTTGTAATACCTCAGTTTAAGCCCTTAATATGTTTGTAAATCATCTTTCAATAAAAAATGCCAAGTTTTAGTAATTGGTTGAACTCTATGAAGACTTTGAACTATCTTAAACCAGGTCCATCAGGTTCATTTAGGTTCTACGAGTTCCTAGGTGTTCAAGGGATTTTTCATACTAACAATTTATTTAAGTGTTTTGCAGCGGCTCTTTATGGTTTTTGTTCGGTGACGTCTCACGTCATCTCTCTCCAGGCGTTGAACTCATTGAACCAGGTTCAAAAGTTTCAAATGTGTTCAACATGTTCAACACAACACAAATGGTTAGCAGCACTTCACATAATTAATACTCTCAGCAAAGATCTCCCCTGAGCGCGACGTACGCCTTGAACTACCTGAACCCCAATGAAGTCTGTTCAGGATGTTCATATGTGTTCCAATTTGGTGGGTCCCGCGGGTTAAATGATTTGATGGTGCATTGATTTCCAAATATGAGGGAGGTGAACCATATCTTAAGTGACATCAATTGTTCATGTTTTGAAGTAAGTAATTATTTCGGGAACTGGCGGTTACTTCAAAAATGTCGCCATGCATTCAATGCATGTGTGTGATGTCCAATCCACAAACTTAACACACTCAAATTGACAATTGGAATTATTGCACTGAATAGTTGTGTATCATTGCCCATGCTATAAGGTATGAAGGATTATTTCTCTGAAAATTTGTTCCTCGCCACTGCGGTGTTATTTTTCCTGGATAGAAGTTTTAATCGCTAATAGTCGTTTGGTTGCTCAACTATGAAGGTGAGTCCATTTCTTGTTCTCTCCATTAATTTTTACCTATATTTCTTCTCTCATAGTAGGGTTTCTGTAACAAATTAAGGCTTATCACTTTGAATTATGAAGTCCAGACTGCACTTGTTTGGGAATGTTTCTAAGCTTGCATGTACAAAGCCCATAGTTAGCGATACCGACCTTAAAGGGGAAAATCTTGAAGTTTTAAAAGAAAGAGTGTTCAAGGGAATTGATAGATCTTTTGGTGTGGAGATTTTAAGTAGTGGTCTCATAGAGGCTGCAACCTTTCCTCCAGCTATCCCTTGCCCAGAATTGTTAGGGAATGTATCACTAGGTATGATCCAGTCTCTGAGACCATTAGAAGAGACAATGGTGAAACCCTTCTTGCTATAAACCATGAAGTAATTTCCTTTGTCTTCAAGATACCTAACTACCAGTTCTCCAAATTTTCCCCTGATTAGTCAATCACTGAGTTCAATGTAGACAAAACCAGACACCGAAATAATGTACCAAAATATTGGTTGAAGGTTCCTCAAAGAGGTGGTTCTAGATTGCCCAAGAATCCCAATAAGAATCACATGATGCCTCACATTCATGATGTCATGCTTTTGTTGCATCGTGTTCAAGGCTCTACAAAGGCCAATAGTTTTGATGACTAGATTTATTGCTATGTGCAGCTAGTCCTAGAGGGGAAGCAATACCTTGATTGGGCAGGACTGATTGTCGATTCAATGAGGGAGCAACTGAGTATGGCTAAACAGTTTAAGCAGAATTTCTTCATGTCTTTCTATCTTATATACTAGTTGGCATGTGTTAAGGAGTTAGTTGGAATACCAAGACAGCTCACTGAGGAGGATGTTCCTATGTATGATTTTTACCCCATGCTACAAAAGGATAATGCCTTGCAGGATTTTAGAAGGGTACACAATTCTTTTCAGGGTGATTTGTGCTATGAATTGAAAAATATGAAAACCAAAAGAATCTTTGAGGATGTGCAAACATTGATAAAGAGGTTTGGTAGTTTCTTTATCCAATTTCCTCATTTCTGCTACATAAGAATAGGTAGCTTTGAATAGGAACCCTTCAAGCTCCCTCACTTTTGTTTAGATTGCTTTGTTTTAGCCGAGATATGTAGGCAGCTGACCTTTGTGATTAAAAAGGCGCAACCCAGGGATAAATGGGAGGGTCATTTTCCCATCCAATTAGGTGTGTGGTCCTGCAGTTCAATGTCTGATGCCTTGATTATTGGAGCGGATCTCAAGAACTTCAAGATTTCCCTATATCCTGATAGGAAAGATTTTGATAATAAGGGTTTTTCCCGAAGTCTTGGTTTAATGCCATATCTCCCAATGCCACAATTAGAGGACTTCTGGGAAGATTGTAGTGATGAACTTGAGGTTTTCAAAAGGGGAAACATGAGGATGGTGTTGAAGCAAGTTGTTTCACTACAGGTAAAGTTGGACATTAAGGGGCTAGAAGAGGACTATCTAGAACTGTTTGAACCTGGATACTTCACCCATGCAGAAACTGAGGTGCCTTCAATCAATTGGGATGAGGAAGAGGAAGATGATATACAACTAAGAGCTAAAGGAGTTTTGGAGAGAACCATGGCGTGGGTTGCTAGGAAGAAAGTAGTGAAATTACATGTCAAGTCTAATTCTATGAGAAGTAATGAGGTTCCTCTGCATTCACCAAAGCATTTTTCTAATAATGCTTCTATGCCTGTTCATGCAGGTAAAGATAAAAATCCACCTTAGGTTAGACACAAGTCTAATTCAGCTTTGGATTTCTGTACTCCTCGACATACCTGGTCACGAAGTGCTACTCAGAGAAGGATGGATCAAGCTAAGGATACAGAGGTGAAGGATATGATTCTTTATGCCCAAATATTTGAAGTTGAAGATGTGGATAGCGATGTTTCTAATGTCCTAGATTCCCATGCAGTAACCATAGCTATGACACCACCTTCCAAAGTGATTGAAGGAACAACCAATTCCAGTGCAACTACTAAGTGGTTAACCACTTCAGTAAACAAAATGTGGAATTTCCTTCCCATGACTATTCCAATTCAGGAGATGGTCATTAAGTACACAGAGAAGGTCTCCAAGTCAAAAAATTTCAAAACAACTTCTTGCCTAGATAATGATGAAAGAACTAGAAAATGGGTCGTTGAAATCATTTCATACAAGCCCAAGGATGAAAACAAGGAAGCTAGTACAGATGATTTTGAGATCACTAAGGTGAGGCTAGGAAATATGAGTAGGGACTCAGACAATCATTTCTTCTAGGTATTGGAAAAGAAAATGCTCACCAGATCAGAGAGAGATGGGTGGGAAAAGAGAGAGATAAAGTGACACAAAAATATTCTTGCCCAGTTCATCGACAACATTGGTTGCTTTGGGGCACTCCCTATATCTCATGCTATAGAGAACTTTCATCCAACTTCACCAGAAAATAAAAGTTAATGAGCCAAGTTCAATGGGCCAAAAGAATTGTAGAGGCCGTGGAAAAATTGATCGAAGGAATAGTCAAATACGAAGAGAAGTATTGTTGGCATATGCACACTCCAATGAGACATTGTATGTGATTGAAGGTTTTGTCATTGATGGAATTCCTACAGTCCTATGGCACCAACAAGGCATTACACCGGCAAGGAATTACTCCAGTAAGATAGTTCACCAGCATCAACAGATCACACTTTACACCAGCACTCAGACCACCGGCACTGGTACAGAGAAAGGAAGCATACCGACACAGAGGTCGACAGGATTTTTGTTATATTATATTTTGTTTATTATTGTAAAAACTTTGTAAGCTGACCTGACAAGTTGTAAAATGACTCTTATATATAAAAGAGATCATTGTAGACATTTAGTAAGGGATGTAAGCAAAAAAGGGAGAAATTAGGCAGACCTATTATGCGAAATATAGGTTAAAGGTTTTATGTAAAGAACAGAGCAGAAACTAGTATTGGATAAGACATTATAGATGCTATTATAAAGCAGTACAAGATATTGTATTTGTATAATCCACATTGTAAGTCAGTGAGACTTCCCATTGAGCAATGAGCTCTAGGAAATTGGCCTTCCTGCATGTACAGGGCCCCTTTTGTAAGTAATATTCTCTTATTGGCCAGTAAGTGGATATTGTGGGTCACAAATCCCACCAAGGTTTTTCCCACACCTGGTTTCCTCATTAAATCCTTGTGTCATGGTGTGCTTTTCATGTGGATGTTTTTAATTATGTTTATTACATTATTTCTTGTATACCAGTACATTATTATAATATGTTATGCATGTTTTAAGTTGAGAAATTCTAATTACCAGTTAGATACTAATTCACCCCCCCCCCCCTCTCAGTATTTGTGAGATTTCTAAGAATTGATATCAGAGCTTGGTCCTCTATTTTCAGAAGCCAAATAGCTTGAGGAAGATCTTGACACCGGTAGATATGGAAAATCTGATGAAGCAACTTGAAGCAGCTCTCTCAGACTATGATACAGAGAAATTGAAAAATATCAAACTAGAAGATGATCTAAAAGCAGTTTAGGATATCATTTAGGCACTTCAAGAGAATCTTACTATTGCGAGAAATAAGAGAAGAGAACTTTGTAAAAAGATGCAAAATGAGAATGATGAAAAGGAATCACTTAATGATATGTTAAGTAAGCTAAAACTGGAGAACATAACTACAAAGAATGAGATGTAGGATATGACTATGAGATTCTGTAAAGAGATTGAAGATAGGAAGAAGAATGAAGAAGAATTGACCAGAAGACTAAGTGATGCAGCAAATGAGAACACAAGACTTAGCTATGAAAATGATTTATTAAAGACAAATCTGATGCACACTTAGAATGACTCCAATGAACTGATGAGATAGAAAGAAGTCTTAGAAAGAGAACTAGAAACTGCAAATCAACATAAAGAAAAATTCAAGAAAAGCTCAGAGGAACTTGGTAACTTACTGAAGAATCAAAAACCTAAAGGTGACACTTCTGGAATTGGCTTTGAAGTTGGTTAAAGCTCCGATACTACAAACACACAGGATCACAACAAACCAGTAAGGCAACCTAATGCTTATAAATTCAATGGAAAATGCTTTAATTGTAATAAGTATGGTCATAGAGAAAATGAATGTAGATCTAGAAATTATTAGAATATCAACACACCCAGCAGTCAATGTTCCAAATGCAACAAAGTTGGTCACAATTTTGAAAATTCCAGAATGAATGTGAGATGTTATGTTTGTGGAAGATTTGGACATTTATCTAATCAATGCAGAACACAAACTGGCATAGGTTATGGGAAAGTTATTCAGAAGAATAATGTGACTTGTTATGCATGTAACAAGATTGGGCATATTGCAAATTTTTTTAGAAGTAAAGGATCACCGACAGACAACAAAAGTTCTAGCTTGAAAGGTAAAGAAAAAATTGAAGAGGTTAAGCAAGAATTCTCAAAACAATGGATCAGAAAAGCTGATGTAAATGTTAGGAATACTCCTCCACCGGTAGAACCAATTAATGCTTCACTGGCAAGATAGAGTGATGCTTCAATGACAAGACAGAGTGATGCTCCACCGATAGGAAGTTCTTCATCAAATTGAAGAAGGTTTCCTTGAGGGTTTGGCAATCTAATGACACATGTGCTATTATTCCCTCGGTTAGAGATGAGAAATTAGAAATTACTTCATTACCGGTAGACAATGTTAAGTGAATACTTAACCAGCATGCATTTAATGTGGTAGATGGAAAATTAACACTATAAATTTGTGGTTTTGGCTCCATTTCATTTCACCGTGATTTCAAACATTCTTAGATAGTGAAATTTACAGAGCTAAGTAATTTCAAGCAAAGAGGCGAAGCACTTCAAGCAATCAATCCATCCAAGATAGAAAAAGGTATTTATCAGCATGGCATCCACCTCTGCACTTGAATATATAGCAAACCCTACTATAGTCAAGGTCATAAAATGCCCTAGGCTCGTATTTCAACTAGTTCCCGAAGTAGCAAGGAAAGATGACAATATAGGTGCTTTCTCACAAATACCAAAAGGAGTTGTTTATGCTGAAGACCCCAGAATTTACATTCACTGCAACATAGAGGAATTAGGAGATGAAGAGATCAAAACTATGTATAAAACTGTCATATGTGATAATTCTGGAAATGTGAAACTGGAACATAAAATCATTGAAACCCTAGGATTTACTAAAATCCTCTGCATTCCTGAATTTCCCAAGGATGTGATTAGGATAGTCTTAAGCAGGGTACATGGTGAATTTTTATGGTTATATGCAATTCACAAAATCACCAAGGAAGCTATGAAAGTTGTCACAGGGTTATCGACCACTGGTAAAAGGCTAGACAAAACTAAGAAGGTCTCCAACGACCTAGTTACTAAGCTAACTAGTGCTATATCTGATGAAAGGTCCCTAAGAGTCAATGATGTAACCGACATCAATGTAAGGTTTATCAGCATGATATTAGGGTATAAGGCAATTCATGCAAATAGACTCAATTCAATTTCAAGTTTATGCATTAAAAGCGCTTATGACATGATCATAGATAATGTAAAGATTGATATATGTGAGTGGTTGAAGGATGAGTTAATTGACAACCTAGGAAAGATTAAGAAGGATAAGAAAGGAACTTTTAGGTTTGGAAATTTGCTAGTATGTTTGATGTGACATATAACCAAACAAGTTCCCAGTATAGGCTACAAAGAACTTGGATTTGATATACCGGTAGGTAAACAACTAACAAAACTATTCAACAATATGAGAGAACATAAGGAAAACAATATCCATGATTTCTTTCAAGCACTTAAGGCCAAAATGAAGAAGAGAATCAGATTATCACAAAAGATTGTTGACAAATATAAGGATGAAATATGTTTTGTAATAAAAAAGGATGAAATCTGGATGGAAGCAGTCATCCCAAGAACAATTTGGGTAATAGAGATGGGCTATGAGATAGATGATCATATAATTGAGACTTATGCTAAAGCACTTCTAGAAGCACCAAAAGAACCAAAGGAAGAAGTATTTGGTAGTGCTAAGACTATAGAAAAACAAATACAATCTAAGAAGAGAGTAAAAAAGATTGATGCAGTTGTAAGAAGAGGCTCTAGACAGGAAAAGGCTATTAAAGAAGATGTGTTAAAACAAACCAGTATCACTGAGGATGAGCTAGGAACTCTACAGCTTGAGACTCATCTATCACTGGTAGGCACTTCTTCGAAGAGTGACATGCCTACAGCTTTCAAAAGAGTTGTAAGGAAAAGAGATCCCTCACTAGCAACCACACCCTCACCTAGGAGGACAAGACAGAAACAACAAGCAGTGAGATCACTGGTTAAGAAGACTACACCAAAGAAGAAACTGACACCCAAGAAGAAGAAGAGAACAAAATAAAACTTGGCTCCTCTTGACATACTATTGAATGAAATTACAGAGGAAGGGAAACTAAAGAATATAGAAAAATTATATGACACTTTGACTGCAGATGAAAAAGAACAAGTAGAAAATAGTGTTATATTGCATATGGACATGTATAAGAAATTTTTGATAGAAGTTGTAGATGAAGTACTAGTTGAACTGTTCAAAAGACTAGAAGCAAGGAGACAAGCAGTAATAGAACTTGACAAGAAAATCAAGATAGAAAAGCTACTTGTTGTGTACCCAATGAACTCACCTAAAGAAATTGATGATTTAATTGTTGAAGCTAACTGGTCAGTATTCTCTACTACACACCGGCACATTGCATTAATGGTTGGAAGAGTCAATGAGGTGATTGAAGAAACGGAAAATGGATGGGATATATTCCTAGTTAAAAAAGAAAAACATGAAGAATACAGGAACCCCAAACCAATAAAGGTATATCAGAAAGAAAGATACAAAGGAAAAGGAAAGTTTGGTGGACCTCCGAGTATTAAAGTAAAAGACAACTTACCCTCACCTTCTTTTACATCACTGGTAATAGCAACTATAGAAGATCAATCGACAGTTGAAAGTATGGATGAAGAGGATGTCAATCCTAATCCTAAAGTCTTATACACAGTAGATGTTGATACATAAAAGATCAACATTGTGGTAGACAAAGATACAACTGGTAAGACTGAAATGGCTAGTGAGCCACCGGTAGTTGAGAAAACTGTTAAAACACAAGAGAAATCAGCAAATGACAAAGAACAACAGGAAGAAGCTCAAACTGAGATTGTGCAACAAGAAGAGCAACAACAATAGGAATAGGTTCATGAGGAAACAGTGCCACCAACAACTAGAGAAGTACACAAACCATTGCTTAAAGAAATGCAAACACAAACAGACCTACCAGAAGTCACAACAAGCTTGGTTACTTCTTCGACCAGCGGAATTCAGAATGTTGGTTCCTCCTCAGCAGGCCACAAACCAACAAATATAATTGAAGTAATTTTGGATTCAATCAAAAGGATAACAGATTGTAGTTCATAGGCTTACAAAGCTATAGATGACACAATCCCAATTTTGAAGGTAATTGCTCCTAACTATAATATAGACAATAAATATTCTTTATGACAACTTGATACTTTGTGTAAATATATCACAGAGAACATTGAGAAAATAAAGGAAGAGACATTGAAGGACAAAGTAGAAATTGAAAAGCAAAAATTCTTTGAAGATCGGATAAAGAAGTGTACTAGGGAATTTGACACACTTATACCATAACTGTTTAACTTATTAAAGGAATACAAAACTCTGTACAAAGACACCTGCACAACAAAATTTTTGACAGTAGACATAGATAAGAAAATAAGCAAGGTACAGGATGAAATCAATAAACTTGCTGATAATTTTGTTAACTCACCTGATACATTACCTGATTTTGAGCAAAGGATAACAAATTTTGAGGAAGAGTTACTTAAATTAAAAAGAGAAAATGAGAGAATAGTGAATAAGGCAAAGCATCTGAGATTAAAACTAAGTCCAAGATTGGACTATCTAGCATCATTGTAGAAGGAAACATCTGAGGCATTGATACAGGGATAGAAAACACCGACAGAGCATATACAACACCTCAATGGTACAGTTAAAAGAATAGAGACAACAATAAGAGACAGTAAAAAGTTTATGGAGTATAAACTTGATTTTGGCGGATCTATTTCAAATTGTAACTACCCAATTACAAGGTTGAAACTACAAACTCTACTGACATCTTGATAACCTTTGTCATTGATGCCAAAGGGGGAGTAGTGGTATGAGAAAATTCAATAGAAGGAAACATCTGAGGCATTGATATAGGGATAGAAAACACCAACAGAGCATATACAACACCTCAACAGTACAATTAAAAGAACAGAGACAACAATAAGAGACAGTAAAAAGTTTATGGAGTATAAACTTGATTTTGGCGGATCTATTTCAAATTTGAAACTACAAATTCTATTGACATCTTGATAACCTTTGTCATTGATGCCAAAGGGGGAGTAGTGGTATGAGAAAATTCAATATCACAGGAATCATATGCTCAGGGGGAGCACACATTTTTGGTAACATTTTTGGACTTCACATTTTTGGATACACTTTTGAAATTTCTCATGAGTGTTGCCATCAATGCCAAAGGGGGAGATTGTTGGCATATGCACACTCCAATGAGATATTGTATGTGATTGAAGGTTTTGTCATTGATGGCAACCTTACAATCCTATGGCACCAGCAAGGCATTACACCGGCAAGATAGTTCACCAGCATCAACAGATCACACTCTACACCGACACTCATACCACCAGCACCAACATAGAGAAAGGAAGCATACCGGCATAGAGGTCGACGGGATTTTTGTTATATTATATTTTGTTTATTATTGTAAAAACTTTGTAAGCCAACTTGGCAAGTTGTAAAATGACTCTTATATATAAAAGAGATCATTGTAGACATTTAGTAAGGGATGTAAGCAAAAAAGGGAGATATTAAGCAGACCTATTATGTGAAATATAGGTTAAAGGTTTTATGTAAAGAACAGAGTAGAAACCGGTACTAGATTAGGCACTATAGATGCTATTGTAAAGTAGTATAAGATATTAGATTTGTATAATCCACATTGTAAGTCAGTGAGAATTCCCATTGAGCAGTGAGCTCTAGGCAATTGGCCTTCCTGCATGTGCAGGCCCCCTTTTGTAAGTAATATTCTCTTATTGGCCAGTAAGTGGATATTGTGGGTCACAAATCCCACTGAGGTTTTTCCCACATCAAGTTTCCTCATTAAATTCTTGTGTCATGGTGTGTTTTTCATGTGGATGTTTTTAATTCTGTTTATTACATTATTTCTTGTATACTGGTACACTGTTATAATATGTTCTGCATGTTTTAAGTTGAGAAATTCTAATTACTGGTTAGATACTGATTCACCCCCCCCCCCCCCCCTCTCAGTATCTCTGAGATTCCTAACAAGTATATCACTGACTCTCAGAAGTTATGTGATGAGATATAGAGTCTCATCGCAGAAGTTCAAAATCAGCTTTTGCCTTGGGAAAAAGAGGAACACAAATGGGAGAATGTCTTGCCTTTGTTCACTAAAATAGAAGAACATGGGACTGCCAGGTTTCTGATGGAGCACTCAATCAAACTGGTAATGGATGAATGCCATCTCTTTGTGCTGAAGAAGACCATAATGTCATAGGTGCTTACCTTCAAATCTATGATCTTTGATGCTAAGACTTATGTCTATGAACTCCAAGACCTCCAATGCAGTATAGTTAGTGACAATAAGGTGGTTAACTCTGACCACGATTGGTAGTTGGGGATTTGTGGGCTGAACACACAGGATGCAATAAAATTTTTCCGAATATACATGGAGAAAATCAAAGCCAAGGGTAATTTCACTCCAGAGAATATAACATGAGTTGCTCAGATCGAGTCCATCACCTTTATTGGTAACGATCAGTTACAAAAACATGCCAAAAAGATGGTGAAGCACCAGGGGAACAAGGAAGCAGTGAAGGCAAAGCTCAATGCGATGAAGGTTCCGAACCAATCTATAATCCAGGAACTCACAACTGCCCACGACGCCCAGGAAAGCGGAGAAGAAGATGATGATGGGAAAGTGGCATAATGCGTTGATCCAGGCCCTGTTTTTGTTTATGTGATTTTCATGTTTATGCAAAGACTTCGAGACATCTGTCCCAATTATATCTTGTTAGTTTCATAACTAATTTGGGGAAGGTCAAGTTTTCAGGGAGACCTCCCCTATTCTAAAAACTATAAATTAGAGGAAGATAGATGGAATAGGGGTTAGATTTTGTGAAGAATTTTAGTTAGTTTTTGGTTTTATTTTCCTCTATTTTGTGGAAGGAAGGATCAAACTTTAAAATCTGGAATAGAAAAGGATTTATAGATGTATTGTTGTGTCTTTGTCGCATAAAATATATAAATAAAGATCATACTATTTTTGGGAGAAGGAAAATCTATGGGTTTTGAATCTGTGTAGTCGCATATCTTTTCATATGTTGAAATAATCAAATAACAGTAATCACCTTTCTAGTGTAGAAAATTATTATTTTTCTGGGACTCCTTCCTATGAGTTTTGTTTTTTTTTTAAAAAAGATTTGTGCTTGGAGATAGATTTGGTTTCTCTTATCTATTCTTTTCTTATCTAAATTGTTAGAATGGTTTTCTGAACTTTGTTTCAATTACTTCCATCTCTTGTGGTGTAATGGTTGGAAAGTTAATTCTCTTTCTCCAAAATATGTGTGAAATATTGGCCTCTCATCCAAGAATGAAGTAGGCAGCCTTACATGCTTTCAGGTTAAAAGCATACCAGTCAAAAATTAATTAGATTATTCCTCGAATAACTAAGATAGGGAGCTGTACCTATGGAAAATTCAGAGGGAAGTGGTTTATATAGCACTTACCCAACTATTTAGTTGAACACTTGTCTTTAAAAGAAGGCAACAAAGTTTGAAATTGATCATTTTTAAGAAAGGAAAAATCCATTCACTAACACTCATCACACAAAGTCACCGATTGAGTCACACAGGCTTGAAGCACTTCAATTGGAAACCCTAAAGTTAAGACTACCAATTGGTAGTCATAAAAAGCTTCTATGTACCGGTTCCCATAACCACATGCCGGTTCACCCTAAACAAACACACCACTTCACTTTGGCATATATAGAAGTTCACAATGTTATACCGGTTCTCACATATACCAGTTCTTGGTAACATACCGGTTCTCTCTTCCTCAGCATATTGACATCAATAAAAACATACAATGTCATCATGTCCTCATACCGGTTCACATAATACCAACAATCTCCCCCTTTGGCATTGATGGCAATATACAAAGATAGCTCTCCACTTCACATCTTCTCCCCCAATTTCTGCAGATATCTTCTCTGCTTCACTTCTTCTCCCCCTTTGACAACAATGCCAAAGTGGAGGCACAAGCTTCCCTATTCCATTATGTTTCTCCCCCTGAGGAGTAGCATCCTTCAACACATCAATCCAAAAAAAAATTGAGGATGCAATACCTAACTGATGTGGAGCATATACCTTTAGTTCACCTCATGAAGGGGAAACACCCCTAATTCACCTCTTAAGTACATAAATGTATCCTTTGGGAGAGGCTTGGTGAATATGTCTGCTAACTGCTCCTTACTGGAAATATGTTCCAGTGCAATCTCTTTGTTCTGAACCTTTTCCCTCAAGAAATGATACTTAAGCTCAAAGTGCTTGGTTGTAGAATGTAAAACCGGATTCTTGGAGATGTTAATTGCACTAGTATTGTCACAAAATATACTTACCAGTTCAGATACAGGAACTTTGAAGCCATTTAATACATTATTCATCCAAATTGTTGGAGTGTAGTTCATGAAAGCTGCAACATACTTTGCTTCCATTGTAGACTGAGAGATACAACTCTGCTTCTTACTCATCCATGAGACCAGTCTACCACCAAGAAAGAAAGCACCACCGGTTGTTCTCTTCTGGTCATCCATATTACCTACCCAATCAGCATCTGTGAATACTTTCATGTTGAAATCCTTGTTATATGGATACCACAATCCATAATCAATAGTTCCCTTTAGATACCTAAGAATCCGCTTGACTGCAACCAAGTGGGATTCTCTTGGACTTTTCTGAAACCTTGCAGTAATGTCAACTGCATGTGCAATATCAAGTCTACTTTGCACTACATAATGCAATTTACCAATCATTGATCGGTATTCCTTCTCATCGACCAATGCTAAGTCATCCTCTTTGGATAGTTTACAACCAGTCACCATTGGTGTACCAACTAGTTTGCTATCTTCCATGCCAAAGGTATTCAACACCTCTTTGACATACTTGGACTGAGTAATAAAGATTCCATCTTTCATCTGCTGAATCTGCAGTCCAATGAAGAACTTAATTTGCCCTATGAGTGACATCTCAAACTCTTTCTTCATCTCATTTGCAAACTCATGACTCATCTTGTCATGTCCACCAAAGATAATGTCATCAACAAATACCTCACCGATTAGGATCTGATCTCCTTCAGACTTCAAGTATATATTGTTATCTTCGCTTGTTCTCTCAAATCCAATCTTCACAACATGGGAGTGCAGGCGTTCATACCATGCTCTAGGTGCCTGCTTTAGACCATATAAGGCTTTATGTAGCCTACACACCATGTCACTATCTTCAGATAGACAAAACCCATCTGGTTGCTCTATATACACCTCCTCTTCAAGTACACCATTTAGGAATGTAGATTTTACATCCATTTGATATACTTTGAATCCTTTAAAAGCTGCATAAGCAAGAAGCATATGAACTCCTTCCAATCTAGCTACAGGATCAAAGGTTTCTCCATAGTCTTCTCCTTCTTCTTGGGCATATCCTTTACATACCAGCTTGGCTTTGTTTCTAATCACTGTGCCATCCTCATTCAACTTATTTCTGAAAACCCATTTGGTACCTATGACATTTTTATGCTCCGGTCTAGGTACCAAAGACCATGTACCATTTCTCTCTATCTGGTCAAGTTCCTCTTCCATTGCCTTGAACCAGTCTTCATCTTTATGTGCCTCTTTGAATGATTTAGGCTCAAATTTAGAGATCATACATGATTTTTCTCTAACCTTTCTTCTTGTAAGGATTTCTGCATCCTTATCTCCTATGATCTTCTTAGGATCATGATTCAGCTTGACATATCGAGGAATGGTCTTAATAGATTCCTCTTGCTTTTCTTCTTCATCCTCATCTCCATCAGTATCAGCATCTACATCTACCGGTGTAGGAACACTATTATTGGTACTTGGTTGACTAGCAACTAGTTCCCAGAAGGTTACAATCAGTTCATTTACCGCTTTTTCACTGCCAGTTTCCTTAGTTTTCTCAGAGGTTTCATCAACTCTCACATTGATTCTTTCTATAATTCTCTAAGTCCTATTATTGAAACACTTGAGAGCTTTGCTCTTGGTGGAATACCCTAGGAATATTCCCTCATCACATTTCGCATCAAATTTTCTCTGGTGTTCACTCCTTTTGATGTAATATTTGATACCAAACACTCTAAAGTAGCTAACCACAGGTGTCTTACCATTCCAATACTCATAAGGAATTTTAACCTTACCTTTCTTGATGAGTACTTGGTTCATTGTGTATAATACAGTGCTCACCGCTTCTCTCCAAAAGGTGTGAGCAACCTTTCCTTGAATCAACATTGTTCTTGCTGCTTCAACCACAGTCTGGTTATTCCTCTCTACTAGTCCATTCTGTTGTGGAGTCTGGCAATTAGACAGTTGCCTCTTGATGCCATGTTCTTCACAGTACTTGTTGAATTCACCGGAAGTGAATTCCCCTCCTTGATCAGTTCTAAGACACTTGATCCTTTTACTGCTTTCCTTCTCCACTAATGCTTTGAAAGCTTTGAACTTTCCAAAAGCTTCAGACTTATCTTTCAAGAATGTGACTCACATCATTCTTGAGAAGTCATCAGTAAGAATCATGAAGTACCTATCACCCTAGGCACTCCTAGTTTTCATAGGACCACACAAATAAGTATGCACAAGATCAAGTAAATTGTCAATAGTGAAAGGTTTATCGTTGAAGGTTGAGGAAGACATTTTCCCTAGTTGACACTCTTTGCACAAGGTATTTTTGGGTTTGCTCAGCACCGGCAACCCTCTAACTGCCTTGAACTTACTGGCCTTCACAATGTTATCAAAGTTTACATGGCAGAGTCTCCTATGCCATATCCAGCTATCATCAAATTTAGCCATAAGACATGTACTGATATTTGCATTCAGCTAAAATAGGTTACCTTTGGTCTACATGTCCGTGGCCACCAATTCACCACTCTTTCCTTTGATTTGGCATACTCCATACTTGAATTCCAGAGTGAGACCACTATCATTTAGTTGGGCAACACTCAGAAGGTTGTGTTTGAGACCATCAACCCAATACACATTGTCAGCACTACTCTTTCCATTCAGAGAGATAGACCCTCTACCTTTGACCATACATGGTGCATCATTACCAAAGCAAACCACACCACCATCATACTCTTCCAAGGATAGAAACATGCCTCGTTCACCAGTCATATGGTGAGAACAACCACTGTCAATAATCCACTCATTGGAATTATCAAAGTGGGAGACAAGAGCCTTCTTGTTTGACACATCTTCCTTGATAGCAACAAACACAATATCTTTATTTTCTTCATCTTCCGACTCCTCATCTGTGACACCTTCATCAATTGCCACAAAACAGTTTTTCTGGTTTACTCCTTTGAATTTCTTGAACCTTTCTGGTTTGTCCTTATTGTCACCATTAGGATAGTTTACAACATTATGTCCTTTCTGGTTACAAGAAAATCATTTCAAAGGGGGCTTACCTCTGTATTTACTAGTTCCTTTAGGAAGTTTCCTGGCATGAAGAGCTTCAAATGCCATTAGAATATCATCGTCATCCATTTCTCTTCTCTGTCTTGGTTCACCACTAGTGCTAGCTTCTTTTCCTTTTCTGGATGGTACATCAGAAGCTTTAAAAGCTTATTCAGTCTTTTGAACACTGCCATCAAAACTATTTAGCTCATAGGTTGTCAACTTTGCAATGATGGAGTCTAGGGATACCTTAGTCTTGTCTATTGATCTCAACACCTCAATAGCAGTAACCTTTATTGCATAGATAGGTAATAAGGATCTCAGGACTTTTCTTACCATAGTGGAATCTTCCATTTTACCACCTGCACTCTTGATATCTTTGACAATAGTTTTGATTCTTATTCCATACTATTGAATGGTCTCACCTTCAACCATCTACATGTCTTCAAACTTCCCTCTAAGGCTTTCTTCCTTAGCTTGTTTTACATGCTCATCACCGCCATAGATATTTTCAAGAGTATCCCATACCTCTTTGGGATTTACTTTATCTTGGACATCAATAAACTCAATGTCAGATAAACTACAAATTAGGGCTTCCATGACTTGCCCATTCTCCTACATCTCTCTCTTTTGGTTATCAGTGAGAGTATCAGTAGGGGAAATATAAGCATTCTCAACATAGCTCCAGTGTTGAGCACCCATGCTTCTGATGTATATCTTCATCCTATCTTTCCATTTATTGAAATTATCTCTGTTGAACTTTGGACCTTCCCTCTTCATCATTAGACTGGGATCTTTTCCTCAAGCAATTAAGATTATAACACAGAGGACCTGGAGGATGCTCTGATACCAATTGATAACTCAATGATGAACAGATAGTACCAAACTAGTACTGAGAGGTGGGGTGAATCAATACAGACAAAAACACAATCCTAAACTAGTTTGTCAATAGACATTGTGCTTAAGCAAACAAATAGTAACACCGGTCTTAAACAGAGTACAACCAACAAAACCTAGAATAACTAAGACACGCATAAACCGGTTGACACTTATCTTTTCATACAATCTAATACTTTATTTCCATTTCACCCTGGTGCATGAACATGTAATCTATCTCAAAGATATATAAATAGTTAGATCAACATGATTTACCTTTAGACACAAATCACTTAAACCATCACATGAAAAACACCACACATGACACAGAGATTTTTCACATGGAAACCCAATTGGGAAAAACCATGGTGGGGATGAATACCCACAAGTTGTTTTTGAACTCTTTAGAAGTTCACTCTATTAGGAGCCTTGTCCGGTTAAAGACTGATACAATAGGTTCTATTAGGAACTGATCCTATTAGGGATCACCTGATTAAGGGATGGCCAGAATACTCGGTTAAGGGTTAAACCCTGTTAAAGGTTACCTTGTTAGAGGATTTCAAGAACTCAATGGTTTTAAGTCACCCTGTTAAAGGATTTACAGTAAGCCGGTTAAAGCTACCCTGTTAAGGGATTTTCCAACTATTGAAGTGGTTAGAGATCAATAGGTATTACAATGATCTGGTAACAACACTCAATGCCAATGCAGATCTGCTTTAGCTCCTCTTCACCTTCTACACTTACACTCTGTAGGTATCACTTCTCTCCTCTGGTCTAGCAAGAATCACATATCCCTTCACTTGGATACACACACACAAAAGTTTTGCCAACAAAACCAACATGCAACACAACATCGACCTTATAGGAAATGGATAGGTCGGTAGTATAAACCCTAGACCCTAAACCTGTTAGGTTAAGCAATTCAAACGGTTCAATCCTGACCACTGAGCATATTGCATTAAATGCAACTGTCTTGAACCGATCTCAAGACATTCTCCATCATTCGTTCTCCACTGCTTTCATGGCAGCTAATAACTCATCACGCATTTTCACCGTTTATAGACTTCGCACATTCTTGAGGTAGATAGGAACAATCTCCTTCATGCAAGATCCTTCACATGCACAAGTCTGACATGGCAACATAATCTGTTCTTCATTATAATGCCAACTCATCACACAAAGTCACCGGTTGAGTCACACAGGCTTGAAGCACTTCAACTGGAAACCCTAAAGTTGAGACTACCAACCGGTAGTCATACAAAGCTTCCATGTACTGGTTCCCATAACCACATCCTGGTTCACCTTAAACAAACACACTGCTTCACTTTGGCACATATATCGGCTCACAATGTTATACCGATTCTCACATATACCAGTTCTTGGTAACAAACCAATTTTCTCTTCTTCAGCATATTGACATCAATGACAACATACAATGTCATCATGTCCTCATACCAGTTCACATAATGCCAACATGGTCTTCTTATGCTATACTTCAGGTTTTGTATCCTCAGACTCTGGTGAGTTTCTTTTGGTCTTCCGCTTCCTTTTAAATACTTTAGCGGGTGCAACTTCTGGTTTCTTCTTGGCAAGTGACCGCCTGGTCACTTTTGGGCTGGCTGAGGTAACCAATGTCGATACCAATGGCACTTCCTTTCCCTTTTTCACTAAAGGTTCTTCAACTGATGTTACCCTTTCCAAGTAGGTGTCGGTTCGCTTTGCCTTTGCATCTAGAGGTGAGTCTAGCAGGGTAGAGGCATACCTGTCTACCATGTCATACATCACCTCATATCCCATAGGTTCTACTTCTTCCTGTCTTGGCTCTACTGCTTCCATTATGCACTCATCTACTTTAATGGTAAAGCAGATGTCCTCTTCATATTTCTTAACAATTTCTACAAATATCCTCATCCTTTGACTCATCTTCCTCTTGAATTCATCAAAATATTTATTCAAGACCTCAGGATATCTGGTTCTCACCACTTGGAGACTTTCCTTAATTTGTTTGGTGATCAGTTGGTCAGTAGACCATTGAATATCATTGACTCCCAGGAAATAGCCTTGAAAGTAGAAAAACAAACCCACCAAAAGTTGTCCAAATTTGAATCTTAGGGCACTGTCCTGTTTGATGGACTTTAAGTTTAATAGAAGTTGCTTCTACAAACAGGTACATAGATCAAATGAGGCATCCTCCATGATCATTTTGTAGGTGGCATTTACCGTAGCAACAGAGACAGAGTTTAATTTGCTGGCATAAAATTTCTGGTATCCAATCACCATGCAAGCATACTTGACCAACTCATCTTTGATGGTGTTGACAGTCGTTCCCCGTTGGTCGCTCAGAGAACTGGTGAGCTTGGTCATTTGAGTCTTGATGACTTTCCTAAGGGCTGGCACTTCTCCACTATTGCAGAAATCAGTGATGACATGAATTGCTTTAGGGGTAATGGCATGCGTCCTCCTGAGATACATTTTGTCACCATGCACTCTGCTCAAGATGATACAGATGTGCTCTTTTGTGAACTCTTCTAGAAAGTAAATCATATTGTGAAGGTTCTTCCTCTCTAGAATGTTGAATTCAGGTTTGATCTTCTTGTCATCCCCATAGAACAAACCTAGCTGGGAATGAATCACTAGG
Organism: Cryptomeria japonica; assembly: GCF_030272615.1. Taxonomy (NCBI): domain Eukaryota; kingdom Viridiplantae; phylum Streptophyta; class Pinopsida; order Cupressales; family Cupressaceae; genus Cryptomeria; species Cryptomeria japonica. Next base: position 185,950,632 of record NC_081405.1, read on the forward strand.
GATCCTAGGTCCTCTAATTTGCAGTCGATGTACCCTGAAATATCTCCTTCAACAATGACTCTGACAAGCATTTGGGACAGGGCATTGTATTTCATTTTTCTTTGAATGAATTCAGCTGAGTCCATGGGTACACTAGAGCTAGAGTGTGATGCAAAAGCCATGATTAATTGATAAACAAGAATTTTGAGAAATACCTTCAGAATCTTGAAATTTAGGGTTTGCAAATGCAGCTTTGCAACACACCACTTTGGTTGTACAATTACCACTTGGTGTTCTCCACTTGATTGATTGACAATATCTCTAGATTCTTCTATAAGATTTCAAATTTCTTTGAATCGCAAGTCGAATCGCCTTTTCTCGCTCTGCACTTGAAAAATTCTTCTCTCAAAAACTGATAAGTGAAAATGACTTTGAAAATTCCTTTTAAATGAATTCTCACCTACCATAATAAATGCATTACCGTTAGGGCATAAACCCTAATTTTTCCTTTTTACCGCTTCTAGTCTTCTGCCGATTGATAAGTAACATATACCAGTTAAGGTCTTTTACCGATATAAACCAGGGGTTCGAAACATTTCATCGATTTGTTCCCCCTAAGATTTTCTAAAGCTCAGTTTGCTAGTTCAAAGACTTCCACACTAGGTGCAGAAACTGGTTCATCTTGTGACACTTCTCCAGGTTTCTTTTTTCATGTTTTATTCATTCCTTCTTGAATAGTTCCAACGTCAATCTTCCCTTCTGGAGTGATCGGTATACCATCTGATAGGTTCTTTCTCATTCTGCAGGTTTTGGCAGGGTGTCCCAGTTTGTTGCAATGATAGCATACCATTCTAGGTGTTCTCCATGGTCCATTTTTCATTCTATCATTCTTCCTCCTGCATGTTGTAGCAATGTGACCACTACCATGACAAATCAAACAGGTTGCTTCTTGATAGCCACTACTTCCTGACTGATGGTCATAGGCATTATACTGGTTTGGATTCTAGTTCATAGAGGATTTAGGAAAAACTCCTTGAGTCCTTTGAGGATATCTCCCAGTGTTGTGCACTATAGACTTGCATTCAAATGCTCTATACCCAAACTTGTTGCATGCATAGTAGTTTCCATTGAATCTATTGGATCTAGGCTCATTGTTTAGAAAATAAGGAAAGTTATTGTAGGCTTTATTTCTACACACATTAGTAGTATGTCATTCCTTGAGACAATTAAAGCATACAGGTTTAAAAATTTTCTTACCTTTATCCTTTGATGTTAGTTTCTTCTTTGATGCTATATATTTTGTTCCAGAGGTCTCACCTTCCTCATAACTGAAAAAACCAAGTCCAGTGGTATTCTTTACCGATTTTGTTGATTCAAGCTTTTGCTCTAGCTTAGCAGTACTCTTATTGAATTTGGCAAGTATCTCCATTGACTCAGTGAGTTCCTTGAAAATAGCAGCATTAGATTCCTTCAAGGTTGCATTCTCAGAAATAGCCATGTTTAGTTCACCTTGCATTTCTTCTTTTTCCACTTTACTCTCTTGGAGATGAGAGGTAAGGGCACTGATTTCTTGCTTTAGCTTGGAGATCTCATGATCTTTGTCTTTTACCAGATCTTCAGCTTTCCTTCGGTTTTCAAGCTCTTGACACATTCTAGTAGTCAGTCCTTCCAGTTCCCTTCTCAGGTTGGTATTAGATTTATTCAGTTTTTCAACTTCTTCAACTAGGGCCTCCATGTCTGCTTCATCAGAAGAACTGTTTTCAATAAGCTCCATTAGTTTCTCAGCATGCTCTCTTCTTTTTGCTAGAGAGGCTTTATATTTGACTTTGAGTTAATCAAAGGCTTTCTCAATCTAAGTGAGTCGATGAGTAAGTTCCTTCACAGTGTATTCCCCCATATCTCCCTCCAAGTGGTTAGACTTATAGAAAGGTTGGCTCTGATACCAATTGATGAATGCTAAGAGGGGGGGGGGGTGAATTAGTATACCAAAAATACTAAACTCAAACTCTTAAACAGTTTAGTAGTTAACGGATATAGCAAATTTACTAACTAACCGGTTAAGACAAATGCAAACCAAATAGAAAATAAAGCATTCACCCACAAGAGCACAATCACCATAACACAAGATGTTTTCATGTGGAAACCCAAATGGGAAAAACCACGTTGAGCAGAAACTCACAAGTAACTATCTACAGAATAGAAACCAGACCAGTTAAGGTCAGACCGGTTGAGGTTATAAAATGTTCTTCACCAGAACAGATCCTGTTAGGAATCTAGATCTCTGTTAGGAGATAAGTCCTATGAAAGACTACCTTGTGAGAGGATTTTAGATTCATAGTTGTGAACCACCTTGTTAGAGGATTTACAAAGGCTTTGCCAGGCCTACCCAGTTAAGGGTTTCAGACTTGTCAAAGATGTGAGTAATCAACAAGTGAGTGATCTAGATATTAGCACAGTATGCTTGGTTAGATCCATGATAGCTCATTGTTAATGCATTTCAACATTACTTCTGTCTTCAATATTTCCACACTCTATTTCTTCACAGAGACCTGACCTTCTCTACTATGATCGCACATACAAAAACCTCATCCACTAAAACCCTAGACATGATGTCCTTATAAAGGAGTCTAATTTCATTTCGGTCCAATAGGATCACATTACAAGTTCCTAGGTTCAGTGCATCTAGACACATTTGGTAACATGGCACAAAATCACTACCAAAGTGTTGGTGGATGATAACTCATAACAGAAATACCAGTTCATTACCGATTACCAGTTCATACATTTTACCAATTATTGGTTTTCAAAATGAAGACTGGAAAAGTGTTAACTACCTCTTTGTTCCTTCGTACTGGTTTGGGTTCCTCAAACTGCTTGAGGTGTTCATACCGCTTTGGGTCTTTAGCCAGTTTGTGACCAGTAAACACCTTCTGCAAAACACCGATAGTCTAAAGACTATAATACATAATATCAGTTGGATCAATTACCGATTGAGCATAACTCATACATAAAGAAATTGATCACAAAATAAGTGTGTGTCCATCAATGACAATCACAACATCATCAAAAATGCCAACAAATTGTTGGGATCCAAGAACACTAAGAGGGGGGGGGGGTGAATCAGTGTTTTGTCAGAATGAATGGTTTTTAACTTTCTAGACCATGCATATATAAACTTGTAAACAAATAAACATATAAAAAGAAGAAAATAAACCATCCACACAATTGAACATCATAACACACAGAATTTATACGTGGAAAACTTCAATGAGGAAAAACCATGGTGGGATTTGTGACCCACAATATCAGTTCACTGGCCATATGAAAAGATATTACATATAACAGGGGCCTGCACTTGTAGGAAGGAAGACTGCCTAGAGCATACTTTTCATCACTAAAGAACCTCACTAACTACAAGCTTTCTGCCAAAGTAAATTATTGAACATGAACTCAAGAATGCACTGCTATGCCAAATAGAGTTTTAGTTTTGATTCTTCTCTGTATCGGTTCATAAACCCTAAACTACTACCGATATCACTTCTCCTCCAAGAATGCTTTCCAAGCTATCTACAGATCAATGCATGATATAGCATTCGCATACAAAATGATCTCCATACATATATTTCACATCACACAGTTCTTCTATATTCTCCTACATCTACACATATCATCTATCACATCTATCTCTTCAAAATAACCTAGCAGACTGACCTATATACCTATTACAAATGATATGCCTTATGTCGGCTTACAATACATTTACAAAGGATATTCAGTGTCGGCCTCGACAATATTTACAAAATGAGTTATTAAATAAATCCTCCTTGATATCGGCTTCCAATGAAGTATTGATGTTGGTGTTGGTGTCGATGTAGCCCTGAATGCTCCAAAGCCGGTATCTGTCGGTATATGCCTCCAAGTGTCGGTTTATGACTTCCATCATATCTTGTTTCCATAAATGACAAAAAAATGAATCCAATGAGTTTCAATTTCCAACACTTCCAAGCTTCCAGGAATAAGCCTACAACAAGGGGGGAGGATGTAGTGTCCTTCCCTAATTTATCTTTTCCTTTTGTGCTTCGATAGACTATTTTGTCGTAGCATAGACTATCTTGTCATGCTTGGATTAGACTATTGTGGATTTATATTTGCTTTAGATGTTTTATCTTGGATATTGGACATATTATATTATATTTGACATTACTATTTCATATGGATGATGATATTATGGATTGTTATATGGGTTATTATGATGATAGGTGCTCATTTGATGACTTATGTGTATCTCTTTCTATGTGTTGTTAATACTTTCTTACGATGGTTGATGATATTTTATGATGTACTAATTCTAATTCATGATGTGAGATAAATTATGATATTGCTTGATTGTTTGCGAGTGTCTTTTATTGTCTTTGTGATAGGGACAATGTCACATCACTCACTGTGTGTGGGATGTGCCATTATGATTCTCTATCACTTACCTATATTATATATTGTATATGTTTTATCATGGCTTTATGGATGCGGGATTTGCATGTACCAAACATTGACTCCACCTAGTTTCAAAGGTCTGAGTGTGTCTTATCCCAATGGCAAGTTGATCAGAGGTGACATAAAATTCCATTCTACACTCTAGGTTTAAGATTGATCACCCTTGTCAGTTTTGTGTGAGTTGTTGTTCAGTGTTGAGTTATCTCTTGAGTTACCCTTTGTTATCTTGTGTGGTGTATTGTGTTTATTATTTGATTTAATAATTAATTGAGCTATATAGTTTAATAATGCTAAATTAAATTAATAGACTTATATAGTTTATAATAATAATAAAATAAATCAATTGTTGGTAATAATATTTTGAAGTAATATTGGTAAATTATTTTCTAATCATTGGACGTTTATTATTTATTATTTATTGGCTCTTGGTATTATTATTCTTATTGCTTTGTAATAAATATGGATTTCATTATACTTTATTGTGGCTTTAATTTATTTATAGCCTTTGGTTCATTATATTTATTGGGCTTTATAGTTAATTGTGCCCATGAGTATATTTTATTATTTACTTTCTTGTGTTACTTAATATATTCTTTCTACCTACCCCTTTGTGTGATTTTTTGTATTATTGGGTAAGTTTATTAAATATTATCTTATTTATTTCTACCTTATATTTTGTGATGGGTTGGTAAGAAATATTATTTTGATTGGCTGACATATTTGATGGTTTTTGCCTGATTTTCTATTTATTTGGTTTTTTGTGATTTTCTAGGGGATAGCTCGGGAAGTATTTTTCTGCGATTTTTGGATTTGGATTGCTTGGAGGAATTTGGATTGTGGTTGTTGGATCTTCTTCGACAAATTTGTCCTTTCATTTTCATATTTCACTAGGTCAGAGGATTTCTTGCTCTTGTATTTTTTAGTTTTGAAAAGATTGTCTTCTCTGCATATTCTCAGGAGTTTTGGGAAAAATATCTCATATAGTTTTGTATAGTTTAAGTTTTGATTCATATTCACATATAATATATTCTATAGTTGGAATTATATGGATTGGGGAAATATTTTGTATTGTAGTTGTGCGCAGCCGTGAATGGTTGGCTCTACAAATATTGTCTGTGTATTCTTGGCTCCCTCTGAGTTATGCTTTGGATAGGATTTGAGTTTTGGTTTCTTTTATACCATTTTTATTTGTTGGAGTCTGGAGTTTGTCTATTCTCTGTAGTTTTCTATGTTCTGGGTCAATACTATATCGACCATTTCTATGGTTATGGTTTGGTGTTTTATTTATATCATTTATTTCCTATGATCTGGGCGTCTCTTTTAAGCCTTTATTTGTAAATTTTGGATACTTGACTAATTTTATTTTAATTCTGTAAGTTTCATGTTTATGTTTTGTCTGAGTTTTCTGAGTAAATGCGCTAAAAGGACATATGCATTATTTCATTAAGTATATCTGTTGTTCTGTGTCACAGATGTGCTGCAAAATGATGCAAAAGCATTGAAACCTTATGAATGTGCTAAAAAATTGTGTATATGAGCTAAATCCCTGGGTAAAAGTGTTGCAGGGATATGTAGAAGCACTACAAAAACTTTATATGCACTGCATAGTTAGGTGAATGCGTGATTCTAGCTATTTTAGGTGTTTTGAGTCATTTTTCAAGTTTTCTGAGTTTTAGTCTAGGTTTTTTCGATTTCTCAGTTGATCCTGTAGACTGTCCAAAGGCTATGCTATGCTTTTGAGTACTCTAGGATGTCTAGAGTAATATTTTGATGTGTTAATTGATCATTTGTAATGTTGCAAGAGGATTATTACCTTGCTATGATTGTTGGCTTCTTGTGCATTGATGAGACTTTATCTTGGTTAGTCAGATTGTATTTTGTGGGCCTTCTTGATTTATTGGTTATGTTGTTAAGGCCTAGATGCATGATTAGGGGGAGTGGGATTCTGTAAGACTATCGAGGTCAAGAGGAATGGACTGCTAGGATTATTATGTAATAGAGTCGGGGTCTAGACTGTTTGGATAGCTCATTGGAGGTTTTCTTTTGTAATTGAGAAGCGGTAGAATAATAATTAATATTAGGTGGGTTGGGTAGAGTAACTCATCTAAGAAAGATAATAAATGTGTTTTGTGATACCCATCTCATGGATCAGAGACCGCGGTGAGGTAGTAAATCTAGTAATCGGGTAAATTGTACTACCCTGATTTACTCAAAGGTTTAGATGGATTCACATGTATATCATATGTGGTATCATTTGATGACACTCTTTCCCTATATGTCGATCCTAGTTCCTTATTGTTAATTTTAACCAGTGACTGAGAGGGGGGTGGTGAATCAACACTATACCGGTTTATTAACAATTTTAACCTTAATCAAAACTCTTATTCAAACTTCACCACTTATCAGTATGAGAAACATTAATAAGAAACACACACACACAAAATTAAATACACATGACAATCAAGATTTATTAGGTGGAAAACCAAATGGGAGAAAACCACGGTGTGAGTAAAAACTCACAAAATCTACATTATTCTGAAGTATGTCTGGTGAGGAGCCATCCCTATTAGGAGATTACAAAGACACTATTACGTGCCACTCGGTTAAGGGATTTTCTTTAAGGAATGTTAGAACCTTTACCCTGTTAGAGGTAGCCTTGTTAAAGGACTTAGGATCATCATTTAGGATGTCACCCGGTTAAGAGATTTTACAACGAGACCTTTTAAAGTCCACCCGGTTAAGTGATTTTACTATGTTGTAATTATTAGAGAAAAACAAATCATTGATCTGATGATGATTCTTTTCTATCATATAAATCCGTTATGTATATGCTTCAATCTGCATGGTGATGGCTTCACTGATTCATGAGGAACCCTTCTGCACTTCGCTTATTTTGCACCTTTTCTCTAACTTCCAAACTCAATCCACTCACAACTACAACAACAATAAAAATTCAAGATGAAAATCATGTATATAGTTGTCTTCAATCTTGGTGCTAACTTTCCCTCCAAAACTCAAACTCAAAAAATCATTCTATGTGCCAATCTATTCATTCCTCAAATCTCGCTGATTATACTGGTGGAACTAGTTGTTCATCCCACAAATCTTGTTAGTTATCTAACAAGCACTTTGACTTCAACTGGCACTTTCTAAATTGAACAAAACTGCATTTCACCATTGTGATCTACTATCGGTTGTTTTCTTTATATCAGTGAACCTTCTTACTCATCTTAATCTATCGGTTGCCTCCTGTAAACCGGTCTTTGCTTACCAGTGGAAGTCTTTAGTCCCCTATTCCTTACCAAACCACTATAAACTTTTTTTGATTGGTTATGATGACACCTGAGCTGGTATTACCATCAATGACAACTTCTTAAGTACTCCAAACTTCATGATGCCAACAATCTCCCCCTTTGGCATTTGCTAGATTGAATTGAATCTCCCCCTGTTTTGGCTCTCCCCTTGTTCTTTGCCTTCACTGATTCTACTTTGCCTCTACCAGTGGATGAATCTCTGATTCTGGTTCTCCCTGTATTTGCCTTCTTTGCCTCTACTTACTACTCTACCTCTACTGGTGGATCTCTTCCTTCTCATATATATAATCCACTTTACATTCAGTCTCCCCCTTTTTGCAACAATGACAAAGAATGAAGGAATCAAAGTATACAAAATAATTTATGAGAGTAAGTCAAAAATTTCTTTGAAGTTGACCTTAGTAGCCTCCAAAGAAGATTCCCATGTAGGCTTTACATATTTCATAGTGATAATTTGTCCATGCAAGTGTGTGACCAAATCCTCCATGTCATCCACTATCTTGTAGTCAAGTCTACTGATGAGTCATTCTGGTTGTTTCACATTGCCTTACAATAAATCAAAGAAAGGGACAATATAGCATTGTATCTCTAGCAGATTTAGAGCTTGTTTGTCCTATTCTTCTTTCAACAGGTTGATTTCATTAGTCAACTATTTGACTTTTCCACTAAAAGTTTCTATTGAGCTTGTAAGAGGATTGAAGAAACCTAGTAGATCTTGAATTTCCTATTGAGTCTTTACTCTTTTGACTTCAAGATCTTTGATGAAATCAAGGAAGTTTGAGAATCTGACCAATAATTGGCCAGCTTGCTTTAAGATTGATTTCACCTCTTCAAAGCTGGTAGAAATAGTAACTTTTTCAACTGATATTTATTCCATTAAGTTTTTATTTCTTCTCATTTCATACTGCCTTGTTGCAACCTTCTTCAGATTGGTTGCCTCTGACCCAATTTCTTTGACAAGAGTGCCCAATTGATCGATGATAGGTGCATTTTCATCAATAGAAATATCAGGAATGAGATCAAATAAGATTATCTTTGCAGTATTAATAATTCTTGCCTTCTTTTTCTTTTCTTTAAGTTTGGCCTTTTCAACTTGAATTCTTAATTTTTCTAAAACTTTTATAAGTTGTTCGGGGGTAATCTTATTGATATCAATTACTGAGTCTTCCCCTTCATCCTCCTTTGTTTCTTCTTCTTCATCTTCTACCTCAAAGTTGGCTGAGATGGGAAGTTTAGCTTTCTTTTACTCAGTTTCCTTTTCTAAAACTAACTTCCTCTATACCGGAGGAGTGTCCACCACTATTTTCTAACAACCTTCAGGTTGATCAGATGAAGAATCTATTATCTTCTTCTCTTGTTTCAGTTCCTTGGTCTCCCCTGGACGAATATCGATTGTTCTTGTTTCCTTCAACTCTTCATTCTTCATTTCTACCTCCTTTTTTTCTTGTTCCTTCTCTTTTGTTCCATCAAGAGATGGTATTGATGAGTCTATCATCTTGGATTTTTCTTCCTCTGCACCTTTTTTTGGCAAATGAGGTTCATTTCCAGTAGAGTATGATGTGGGAATATTTATTGTCACTAGATGCCTTTTGAGTTTTTTCCTCATAAGGGATGTCCTCAATTATAACATCATCATCTCCAGGATGCTTGGTTTGATCAGTTCCATTTGCTGGTGTATCATCAATATTAATAATTTCAATAGTAGTTGTTTTCTCAACTGGTAGCTCTACATCCATTGTCAGATTAGGAATATTTGACACAGCATCACCTATGATATCTTCAATTGAAAATTCATCAAACCCATCAGTGGTGTCCTTGTCTTTTCCTTTTCTTTTTTCTTGAGTAGTTGTATCTTGTCCTTTTTTCACTTCTTTTTCTATTTCATTGTCAACTTCCTTTTGTTGGCTCAAAATTATTTTCCACATGTCAATACCCTCATCATGCACACCTTGAATGTCTCCTATGGCCACTCTCCCTCTTTTTTTCCTTATTTTGAAATGTTGTACACATGCTTCAGCCACTAAAGTTGCTTGATTGTAATTGAATTCATGTTGTACTTCCATGAGTGCCTTTATTTTATGTTCCTTCTCAATTTCCAAGGCATTTTTCCATCTCCCTTCAATGAGATTTGTAAATCTAATGGAATTAATCCATGTAGATCACTGGGGGTTCTGTAGAAATTATGTAAGTTCTAGATGAGTACATCTTCAATTTTTCTTTGGTCTTCCTTGTTGGAGAGGGGATACTTTCTCCCAATACCGGCTAAACCTCCATATTCTTTGATCCCATGGACCAATTCATCAATAGTTGGAGTTACATTCCCACCACTTCTTCTGACCTCTTTAATTACCACATCAGATTGAGTGTCAAATTTATGATCCATTGACCTTTCACTCTTTTTCTTTCTTATATATGTGACTCCTGCTGGTCCACTTCTACCTTGGGAAGATGTAGGAGTTTCTGAGTCCTTTTCTTTCATATATTTTGTTGGTTTGCTTGATGCAGCACCCTTGGATCTTGTCTTGGACATTTTCTTTTTTTTTCATTTGTTTGCTCTGTATTTTTGCTTGGTTTTTCTCTTGTTTGCTCACTTGTTCCGGTGGAAGCAATGGCACCAGATGCTTCACCTCCATATTTCTTGTCTAAGGTGTCAATCATTTTCCAACCTTATTTTGAATGATAGACTCTTTGAGTTCCTTCTTAATTTTGGAGTTGGCCTCCTCATAAGTTCCAAATCTTTTAGCTTTTATGTCTACCACTTTAGATGGTAACATGTTTGCATATATTTTGGCAATGTCTGCCCCAATCTCATAACCCATAGTGGGTACCCAGAAAGTTCTAGGTTCAACCTCTTGAATGATTCAACAATCAGTATCAACAAGAAAGCAAATAGTGTCCTTGTATTTTTGAACTATATCGGTCAGGATTATTTCTCTTTGATGCATTCTAGTTTTGAATTCTTTAAAGTAACCCCACATTGTCTCTCCAAACTTATCATCTAAGTCTCTAATCATTTCACCTATCTAAACTATGATAGGTTTATCTCTAGATCACACTACATTGCCCTTACCAAGAAATAAATTTTTCACATAGAAGAATATGCATACCAGTATTGAATCATACTTGAATTATTGTTTTTTGTCCTTCTTAATTCAGTCCATGCTCACCAGGAATTGACTACTTATCATTTCACAAATGTCATATGTTGCATCCTCTTTGATGATCTGGTGAGCTGCATGGATAGCACCACTCGGCACATTATTCATGTGGCTTGATTGGTACACTCTATAAGCTATTATTGCAGATACATACCTTACTTTTACATCCTCAATGTGAGTGACTATCATTTCTCTCTTGTCAAATTGGGATTTAGTCAACTGAGTGACCTCATTAGATGATATTGTCCTTAGGGTTAATGCTTCGCGTATTTTGCTATTTCCTATTACTCTTCGGATCACATCCTTTATGATTTTGATTGGAGCTTCAGCTTCCAACCATAGAAACTAGTCATGTACTTTACTTAGCACATATCTAATCCAATCGGCATGGAATCGATTTGGAATATCAATAACATACGACAAACCCTTGGTCTTCAGATGCATATGTTCTGCCTTCAATAGACCATTATTGCAGAACCCTTTGAATTCATCTTGAATGAATTTGTCTCCAAGATCTTCAAGCTTGCAGTGGATAAAGGAATGGACATCTTCAATCAGTAACACATCAGAGGGAATAGAAGATAGGGCACTGGTTTTACCGATTTCTCCAGCATTCATAGGATGCAGTTTGAACTCAGGTTCTGGATCCTTAACAACCTCAAACAACATAGGGTTCGACGTGGAAGCTACCTTTCCTCTACCATTTTTTCTAGAGTTTTAGATCACCAAAGCTTCACCATTTGATCTCCAAACTAACTTTGCATGAAATGCACTTAACAGATTTAAAAATCCTTTGATCACACTAGGATCTCTCGAATGCACAAATGAAAGAAAGGTAAACAAAATTACCTTTCATTTCCTTATTTATATTTTAATTTTTTCAATACACTTTTACAATGGTTAAGTTGTACAACCTCAAATGGTAACATTTTATAATTTACCGGTGTAACTTCCCTACCAGTAACAATACAACCTTTAACACTTATACTCTTACCAATGAAGAATTGCAAATAGTATAGAAACTTGTCTAGGTAATTCAAATAAGAATTACTTCACTTTGGTTACAAGGAATTAGCCATGATTTTTCAGTAAGTGCTCCCCCCGAGCATCAGTTTGCTTAGTTTGAAGAAGAACTGTCATCTACGATGGATGATGACTTAGTTTCAAACTGCTTCTCTTCTTCTTTTCTTTCTTCCTTTTTAGTCCACATCCTTTTCATTTCATTCTTCACCTCTTCAATTTTCTTCTTTCTGTTCAAATCATTTGTCCCTTTCTTCTTGCTAAACTGGTTCTGTCTTCAGACCGGTTGTAGGATCGATTCCTACACTCTTTGGCCATATGACCAATCTTATGGCAGTTGAATCATGCCATACCAGTTATCTTACATTGTCTTGCATTGTTTCTCTAGCCCATTCTCATCCTACAATTCACGACAACATGACTAAATTTGCCACAAGTGGCATTGAGCTAATTACCCTTTCTGTTAGGGCTAATCAGTTTGGATGGAGATCTTGATGCATTTTTCTTGAACATGCATTCTTCATCTTTGTGTCCATATTTATTGCACATGAAACAATATCCATTAAAGCTTCTTCTAATAAACATGCTACTTGATCGAGGTATACACTCATAAGTAGTGTGTCCATACTTGTGATAGTTATAACAATAACCATCAAAGGTGAATGTCATCTTGTGACTGACTGGTTGATTTCTACAGACATTAGACTTATGATCTGGTTTACCACAATAGTTGCAAGAGGATTTAGAAAACTTCATACCTTTCATTCCTAATTTGTTCCTTTTATCATCCTTCATCCTCTTGGGATTATATGATTCTCTAGTTTCCACTGGACCTATACTAGAGTAACCAAGACCGGTTGTATCCTTTGTTCTCCTCTAAGCTTTTAATTGATCATCTATCTTCTCATAGCTTTTATTAAATTTTCTCATCTTTTCATTTCTCTCATCTATAGCTTTCAACTCATTTTTGAGTTGTTCAATGTCCTTCATAATCATCTCACTTTCCTTTGTTTTTCCATGCAGATGCTCATAAATAACTGTATTCTCGAGTAAGAATTCAAATTTCTTCATCCTTTTCAATTATGATTGTATCATTCTCTCTTAGGGATTATTGAGCAAGCCTTTTAGCTCTTTCATCTTTTTATAGTTCTTCATCTGCATTTATCTATCTTTCTTCTACTATCCTACTGGCTTCTAGTATTTCAGTCATTCTTAGGGCCTGACTTTCATGCTCTCTATTTAGATTTGTGATGTCTTCAACCAACTTCTTGTTCTTTTCCATCAACTCTAAGACTGCCTCTTCTACTTCTTCATATCCACTTTGATATTTGATTTGATCTATGATATCCTAACTCTCATTAAGATGTAGAGAAAGTTCCTTCCTTTTTGCAAGAGATTTTTTTAGTCTCTCCTTTAGCTGAGAAATCATCTCATTAGCTTCATCAAGATGCTTCTAATACCGGTATTCCTCCATGATATTTTCCTCAATCTATTAAAATTTTCTTCAGAGGACCTAGGCTCTGATACCAATTGTTAATATTAACCAATGACTAAGAGGGGGGGTGAATCAACACTACACCATTTTATTAACAATTTTAACCTTAATCAAAACTCTTACTCAAACTTTAACACATTAGTAAAAGAAGAATTAACAAGAAACATGCACACACAAAATTAAACACACATGACAATAAAGATTTATCACGTGGAAACCCAAATGGGAGAAAACCATGCTGTGAGTAGAAACTCACAAAATTTGCACTATCCTTAAGTACACCCGATGAGGAGCCATCCCTGTTAAGAGATTACAAAGACACTGTTAGGTGCCACCCAGTTAAGAGATTTTCTTCAAGGCCTGTTAGAACCTTTACCTTGTTAGAGGTAGCCTTGTTAAAGGACTTAGGATTATCATTTATGATGTCACCCAGTTAAGGGATTTTACAAAGGGACCTGTTAAAGTCCACCCTGTTAAGGGATTTTACTGTGTTGCAATTATTAGAGAGCAACAAGTCATTGATCTGATGATGACACTTTTATGTCACATAGATCCATTCTATATCTACTTCAATCTTTTCATGGTGATGGCTTCACTTATTCATGAGGAACCCTTTTGCACTTCTGCACCTTTGCTCTAACTTCCAACCTCAATCCACTCACAACTACAACAAAAACAACAAAAATTCAAGATGAAAATCATGTATATAGTTGTCTTCAATCTTGGTGCTAACTTTCCCTCAAAAACTTGAACTCAAAAAATCATTATATGCGCCAATTTGTTCATTCCTCAAATCTCACTGATTACACTAGTGGAACTAGTTGTTCATCCCACAAATCTCATCGATTCTCTAACAAGCACTTCGACTTCAACTGGCACTTTCTAAATTGAACATATCTACATTTCACCGATGTGATCTACTACTGGTTGTTTTCTTTTCTTTATATCAATGAACCTTCTTTACTCAACTTAATCTACCAATTGCTTCCTGTAAACTAGTCTTTGCTTACCAATGGAAGTCTTTAGTCCCCTATTCCTTACCAAACCACTATAACATTTTTTCGATTATTTATAATGATATTTGAATAGGTATTACCATCAATGACAACTTCTTAAGTACTCCAAACTTCATTATGCCAACACTTATGTATTTTTGTTGAGTCGCCTCTAGATGTCTCTTGGTTATTTGGTATGTTTTCCTTGGTTGATGTAGGAGCACCAGTTTAGTTCTTACTGGTTGAGGAAGTTTGTAGTGGAATTTTGTGAGATCGTGGCATTCCTTCATGTTTGAGAATTTAGTGGTGTGGTTTTGGATTTATTCCCTTATGTTTGTGTTCTTTGTCGTGTTTGAGTTTCATGGCATTTGGATTTAATCCCAGTGAGTTATCGATTTTGTTATTCGCCTAGTTGATATGTTCTTACCGGTAAGTCTGGCAGTGTGTTGAGTGAAGTTGGATCGGGTTGCGGTTGATTCCAATGACTTACAAATTTTGAATTTATGTTTCTTATTTATTTTCCATTGTTCCTCAAGGACTGTGTGATGTTTTATGCCTTTTGGAAATTGTTCTTAGTGATTTGAGCCGACGTGTTACCATTAGCACGTTTCATGAACCGATTGGTCTTTGGGCCGACTTGATTAATTTTTTATTATTTGTGGATGGTGTAAATGAAATTTTATGAATCATTTGAGAGGACAGAAAATAGAAGACCAAAGATTGAACTTCAAGATCGAGAAAGATGTAGTTTCTGGAGAGATTATGGTTTGGGGAGATCGAAGTCGGGATTGTTGAAGTCTAGATCAGTGTAGAATAGTGTAGACTGTTACCGGAGACCCATTCATTGAGAAGAATATCTATGGATCTTATATTTGTATGTTGATTCCAGAGAGATTCTGATCCAGGGAAATGGAAGCCAGGATGGTTGAGGTCCGGATCAGTGCAGAACAATGGAAGCTGTTATTGGATGATGAATTATTGAGAAGATGATTTGTGGATCATAGATCTAAGTTGTAAGAGTTTTTTTGTAACCCTGGGTTGTGGTCTAGCATGTGGCATGTGTAATTCTTTAGACTGTAACAAGAATTGTTCATATTGTTTACCGATTATTTTAGTTGTTCTTTCTACTATTTCTAGCATTGTGTTACCGGTTACCGGTATGTTTCTCATGTTTTTTGTGTTAGGCTGCAAGGATGGGTTGTCCTTCATTGGATCTCCCTACCTTGACTGCATCAAGTGGTATCAGAGCTAGATTTGTGAGCCAGTTGTTGGAGGAAGACCCACTTATGCACCGGTTGATTAGAGAGGAAGTTAAGGAAACTTTTGGACTTATCCAGATTGTTGAACTAGATCAAGCGATGGGACTCACTTTTCAATTAACCCTAATAGTCTAATGTAGGATCACCTATGTAGTTCTTACCGGTTGAGGCAATTTGCAGTGGAATTGCTTGAGATCATGGCATTCCTTCATGTTTGAGAGTTTAGCATTTTGGTTTTCAATTTATTCCCTTGTGTTTGTGGTCTTTGTTGTGTTCAATTTTCATAGAATTTAGATTTAATCATGGTGAGTTATTGATTCTAGTATTGGTCTAGTTGATATGTTCTTACCAGTTAGTCTGGCAGTGTGTAGAGTGAAGTTGGATCAGGTTGCAGTTGATTCCCATGACTTGTGAATAATAGATTTATGTTTCTTATTTCTTTTCCGATGTTCCTAGAGGACCATGTGATGTTTAATGCATTTTGGAAATTATTCATAGTGATTTGAGCTGACATGTTACCGTTAGCATGTTCCATGAACTGGTGTAACATATTTTAGAAAGAAACTCAAGGATGGTAGGAAGAAGTTTTTGTTTATGATCAATAATTTTAAGCTATTATTCAAGCCTGAAAGAAATTTAGACATTATGTTTTTTCTAGGGAATTTATTTTGTATACCAATCATCAAGTTTTATTGTATTTTAGTAGTCAAGTGAAGTTGAATCAAAGAAATTTTAAATGGGTGAATTGTTATAAAGCTATACATTTTTGTTAAAGAAATGTAGGAAGTATAATAGACTTGCATATGCCTTAAGCAAGAGGTAGAATTTGTTGGTTGAAATGGGTATTTAAGATGATTATTACAGAGAACTCAAAAGAAAATTATCTAGAAGATGTTGGAATCCAAGAACACTGAGAGGGGGGTGAATCAGTGTTCTACCGATAATGTTAGTTTTGAACTTACTTCTTATTAACCAATTACCAATTAATAAAATTAAAGTGCATACACCAAATAACACATAAAGAAGCAACACCATAACACCAATATTTGTACATGGAAAACCATAGTGGGGATGATACCCACAATATCTATATACTTGATCAAGGTATACAAATATTACATGAAGGGGATTTCACATGAAATCATGCCAATTGATGTAGAGATTGGCAGCAACAAGGTGATAAACCCACCTACACACCTTGGACTTTTTTCCCTTGAGTCTCTCTCAAGGCTACAACCACACCTCAGCTGTGAAATCACACTCTTACCCCTAACAAGGGATGGCACAACCCTTCTACACACTTCCTAAGACCTATTAAGATCTTCCACAATGATACTTTGGAGTGCAAGGCAAATATTGTCTTTTGACGCTCAAATAGGCCTACCGATTAGTAGCCCTATTTCACTATCTTTTTGGATTTTTCTCCAAATTATACCACAAAAAACCCTAAAAAATTTAACATTTCAGACACCCTTTTGGTATTACTATTAGATTCCAAAAGGTTGGAATTTCACCCTATTCCTACACTCTCAAACACCTACTTGGGTCACAGGGCTAATTAATCAGGTTAGACTGGTTTTACAAAGGAGGTATATGAGAATGGGATCATAGGAAGCTTCCAACTCTTTAGGAGGTTTCTTCTATGTCCAAATACTCCAATTCCATCAATTCAACTCATCATTGTTCATTGTATGCTCAATGAAACTCATCTAATCTAATCTAAACCCTCAACCGGTTTAGACTAGGGCTTGGTGGTAAGGTTACCACCAACTCCTCTAACCTCTCCCCTCTGAAATCTCAAAATACATGCCCCTAACTTGCATTCTACCAATGCCATTGGTTCCCAATGATTAGATTTCAAGTTAGGGTCCCATTTGCATTGTAACCCTTGAAAATAGAGGTTTTCAAACCTGCAAAGGGTAAAACGCTTATAACTTCCACTAAACTTCACTTCAAGAGGGTAGACCAAATGCTTTGGAAGGGTATTTTAGGGCTCTTTCTAATCAAATCAAAAATTATTCAATAGATCTCACACCCTATACGGACAGTACAGAAAAATGCCACCATTCTGGCAAAATCAGACTTGTTCTATTCACTTTCTCCACCAAACTTTTAAAAATTTCTACTCTCTCTTTCCCGTAGTTGTCCAAGCATATATAAACCTTTTCCAATGTCCCTAACCAAATTTTTAATAGTTAGGACCATTGGAGAAGTAGTTATCATCCTACTAGCAACTTTGAAAAGTTGCTTGACAACAAATGCAACATTTTGCAACTTAGGACATCGGTTATTAACTGCTTAGACCTTATGGAAACACATCGAAGGTCATTACTTGTCATTTTTAGACTCTAAACACCTAATACAACATCCTAGACACACCAACATTGAAAATCAAAATTCTAAGCCTTCATGGCCTTATAGACCTCTAGGTTTATATGCTCACCTAAGAGATTATTGACCATACAAATAGGCATTCAATTACATCAAGGGTGATCATTGATCTAACCCATTATTACATCACAAATGAACATGTAGACACCACCATGTGCTTGAAATAGAGGTGTAGTAGAAGGTGCTCTAGACCATACTCCCAGGCCCAAATGAAACTCAAGTACCTTGAGTTGGAATGTCTACAAATCTAGTTTTGGTCTTCTCAATGGCCTTAGAAGTCATCTATGTAGCACCCTCCAAAGGTTGACTCTTCCATTTGACTAGGTACTCGAAGTAATTCTTCCTTCTTGTCTTCTTGCTAACCCTTTGATCTAAAATTCACTCAATTTCAAGTTTGAGAGGGGAAGGAAATCCTTCCAACATAGTTGGACTAGAAGAATCAAATGGACCTACAACACAAACATAATCCACATAACCTTTATATGCATATATATCAAATACATTGAATATAGGAGATAGACCAATATTAGGGGGTAGATCTATCTTGTATGCATTTGTCCCACATCTCTTGAGGACCTTGAAAGGACCTATCTTTTTTATGAGTAGTTTGGTGTACTTTTCCTTAGGGAGTCTTTCTTTTTTGAGATGAATCATCACCATGTCTCCCACCTTGAACTGGATATCTCTCCTTGTGACAATTGTTTCTTGCTTATACTTTTTAGAGGTTTGTATCAATCTATCCCAGACTTTTTGATGTATGTCCCTCATCACTTCAGCAAAATCATCCGCTTGAGCACTCTTCCTTTCAATATTTTGCACTTTTTTGAGTTCAAGAACACCTCTAGGATGGGTCCCATATACAATTTTAAAATGACTCAGTCTTGTACTTCTGTTCATAGAGTCATTATATGAGAACTCTACTTGTGGAAGAATAGTATCCCAAGTGGCCCCATGGTCCTTAGTCAAACATCTCAACAAATTACCAAGGGATCTATTAATCACCTTTGTATGTCCATCAAATTGAGGGTGATAAGTAGAAGAGATGGACAAGTTTCGCCCCAACCTACACCATAAATTCCTCCAAAAATATCCTACAAACTTAGGATCCCAATCTAATATAATGCTTAAGGGTAACCCATGAAGTCTAACAACCTCCTTGAAGAACAAACTTGCAATATTGGAAGCATCATGTGTAACTGTGCATGGTAAAAAGTGTGTCATTTTTTAAAACCTGTCCACAGCAACATATATACTGTCATATCCTAATTTAGTCCTAGGAAGACCTAAGACAAAGTCCATGCTAACTGAATCCCAAGATTTGGTAGGGATTGGTTATGGAGTATATAGACCTGCATTAGAACTTGTCCCCTTTGCCCTTTGGCATACCACACACTCTCTCACATACTTTCTCACATCTAACTGCATCCTAGGCTAGAAGTAGAATCTCCTAACCAATTCAAGTGTCTTATCAAGTCCAAAGTGTCCTAACAAACTCCCACAATGTTTTTCCTTTACAGTATTTTCCCTCATGGAGCAATTAGGAATACAAAGTTGACTGCCCTTCAAAATTAAACCTTCTTGGAGAGTATAATCAGAAAAACCAATATGATACATGTCATTCATGTCCTTACAAACCTCATAGGCCTCCTTGAAATCTTCATCCCCTTGATACATGTCTTTTAAGGCATTGATTCCCATGCTTTCCAATTGAATCTCCTGGATTGCTAAGTTCCTTCTACTAAGTGCATCTGAAACTTTATTATCTACTCCTTTCTTATGTAGGATAGTGAAAGTGTAAGCTTGGAGATATTCCATCCACTTCATATGCCAGTGATTTAGTTTTTCATTCTTGTTCAAAAAACTTAGAGCATGGTTGTCAGTATATACAATAAAATCCTTAGGTAAGAGATAATGTCTCCACTTCCTAAGATATTGCACCATAGCATACATCTCTAGGTCATATGTAGAATAATTTTGTATTGCCTCATTTAGTTTCTCACTGAAAAATGCCACTGGCCTACCTTCTTGACTCAAGACTCCTCCTATGGCCTTCTTTGATGCATCACACTCAATAGTCAAAACCTTATGAAAGTCTGGGAGTACTAAAATAGGTTGATCCGAAATATTAGTTTTCAAAAAATCAAAAGATCTATCAGCCTCCTTAGTCTAGACAAATTGACATTTCCTTCCATCTTTTATGGTTTCTATCATTGGTGCACTAATCCCATTGAAATTCTTAATAAATTTTCTATAAAAACTTGCTAACCCATGGAAACCTTTTACCTCACTTGTTGACTGAGGGGTTGGCCAATTTAGGATTGCATCCACCTTAGATGGATCCATTTTCAAATTTCCCTGAGAGATAAAAAACCCAAGGAATGCTAGTTCTTCCTACAAGAAGACACATTTATCCAAATTGATCTTCAACTACTCCTCATGTAACCTTTGCAACACCAAATCCAAGTTTGATAGATCTTCATTCCTATCTTAACTGAAAATCAAGATATCATCTAGATAGACTACTACAAAATGATTGATGAAGGGCTTAAGAACCTCATTCATGAGTCTCATGAATGTACTAGGGGCATTTGAAAGTCCAAATGGCATTACCATCCACTCAAATAGGCCTTCATTGGTCTTAAAAGTTGTCTTCCATTGGTCTCCATCTCTAATCCTTATTTGATGATAACCACTTTTGAAATCCATTTTGGAATAGTACTTGGCCCCTCCTAGACAATCTATCAAGTCCTCCATTCTTGCCATTGGGAATCTATATCTGATTGTTATCTTATTGATGGCCCTCAATTTGGTACACAACTTCCATGTTCTTTCTTTCTACATTTTGTTTAGGGGTAAGCTTGTATGTTTCCTTATTGGGTAGTGTAGAACCTGGTATGAGGTCAATACAATGACTTATTTCCCTTTGAGGGGGTAAGGAATTTGTGGTATTATCTGCAACTATCCCCTTATACCGATCTAGAAGATTTTGAACATCTTTAGGACCTACTTTCCTTCCTGTCTATGGGCTCTTAGCCTACTTCTTAGGTTCAGTCTTAGGCTGGACAACTATTGTAAAGCAAGGAGTATCCTTCTCCTTCAGACCCTTCATGAACTCCCTCTCATCCACTAGCATGACACTAGTCACAATGTGCTTATCCTTACTATCATTCGGAGGAGGTGTCATAATGAAGTTCACCCCATTCTTGGTGATGGTGTAAACATTCTTCCTTCCCTCATGCCTAGCATCTACATCATATTGCCAAGGCCTACCTAGTAGTAGATGACGAGCATCCATTTCTATTATATCACACAACACGCTATCTTTGTATTCACCTATTGAAAATTCTATCCAAACTTGCTCACTAATCAGGGCTTATTGACCTTTGTTCAACCAAGACACTTTATAGGGATGGGGATGGGGGTATTCTTTGCAAGTTAATCTTAGTAACCATTTCAATAGAAGTTATGTTATCTATGGATCCTGACTCCATAATGACTTTGCATACCTTTCCTTGTACCTTGCAGGAGGTTTTGAAAAGAGATTTCCTCTAAGGTGGTTCTTTGATGGTTGACACTTTCAAGAGGGTCCTATTGATCATCAAGAGTTCTCCTTGCTTTGGATCTATAGACTTTGAAGTTGATGTGTGGTAGGAGATAATTCTTTGACTATCTTCTTCTTGTATTAGATGTGCTCTACTATCACCTCCTTGGCTACCATTGCTTAACTTCTGAGGACATCTAAATGACCAATGCCCAACTTGGTTGCATGAAAAGCACCTACCCATGAAGACACTAGGTCCTCTTCCACTGAATCTTCCTCTACCATTTTCCCTCCTTCCTCTAAAGATACCTTTGTTCCTTGATTCTCCCTCATTTTTCTGATGGTTGGACTCTCCTTGGGGTTTAGGAGATGATCATCTTCCATTGAATCTACCTTTACCTCTGAAACTTGTACCCTTTCCTCTATTATTGTGTTCTCCTCTCCATTTTTGCCTCTCCTCAATCCTAAGTTCCATCTGAAAACACTTGTGCACTGATTTAGGGTTGAAAAAAATCAATTCATCTTGAATACTAAACTTAAGACCATTCATGTACCTTGCTAGCTTTTGTGTGTCTCTCTAGCATCTTTGCTTTGAGGATCATCCTGTGGAACTCCTCAGTGTAAGTCCTGACATCCAAATCCCTTTGCCTTAGATTTTGTAATCTCTTGTGTAAGATTGTCTCATAGTCCTTGAGTAAAAACTACCTTTTGATCTCTATATCCATCTTCTTCCATGAGGTTATAGGTCTCTTTCCTTCTTCATCTCTTTCATTTTGTAGAAAGTTCCACCAACTAAGAGTTGGACCTTTGATTTTGGATTTAGCCACCTTCACCCTTTGGTTTTCAGGTACCTCTTCACATTAAAAATAATTGATCATTTCTTTTATCCAATCCATACACTCTTCTAGATTCATCTTTCCAGAGAATGTAGGTAGTTCTACTCTATTATCTCTTCTTCCTACCCTATTAAGGGCTTCAATAAATTGCCTTTGATCTGCCAGCATCAAAAATCTATCTTCTTCCTCTTCTCCTTCTCCATCGGATGTTGATGCAACTCCCTTTCTTGCCTGGTCTTTCTTCAACTTTTCTATCTGCTCCTCCATCTTTTTATTCTTGGCCACCTACTCCCTCACTATCTTGGCCAACTCCATGTTTGTCATGGGTCTAGGGGGAATCTCCTCACTATTCTCTATTTCATCTTCCATTGATTTATTCTTTCCCAAGGCTCTTTTGATGCTTTGATACCACCTGATGTGGAGATTGGTAGCAGCAAGGTGATAATCCCACCTACACACCTTGGACTTTTGTCCCTTGAGTCTCTCTCAAGGCTACAACCACACCTCAACTATGAAATCACACTCTTACCCCTAATAAGGGATGACACAACACTTCTACACACTTCCTCAGACCTATTAAGATCTTCCATAATGATACTCTGGAGCACAAGGCAAATATTGGCTTTTGAGGCTCAAACAGGCCTACCGGTTAGCAGCCCTATTTCACTGTCTTTTTCGATTTTTCTCCAAATTATACCAAACAAAACCCTAAAAAAAATTACATTTTAGACACCCTTTTGGGATTACTATTAGTTTCCAAAATTTTTTAAGTCCACCCTATTCCCGCACTCTCCAACACCTACTTGGGTCACAAGCCTAATTAATTTTGTTAGACCGGTTTTACAAAGGAGGTATATGAGAATGGGATCACAGGAAGGTTCTAACTCTTTAGGAGGTTTCTTCTATGTCCAAATACTCCAATTCCATCAATTCAACTCATCATTGTTCATTGTATGCTCAATGAAACTCATCTAATCTAATCTAAACCCTCAACCGATTTAAACTAGGGCTTGGTGGTAAGGTTACCAACCAAATCCTCTGACCTCTCCCCTCTAGAATCTCAAAATGCATTCCCCTAACTTGCACTCTACCAATGGCCATCGGTTCCCAATGAGTAGATTGCAAGTTAGGGTGCCATTTGCATTATAACCCTTCAAAATGGAGGGTTTCAAACCTGCAGAGGGTAAAACGCTTATAACTACCACTAAACTTCACTTCAAGAGGTCAGACCAAATTAATTGGAAGATTATTTTAGGGATCTTTCTAATCAAATCAAAAATTCATCAGTAGATCTCACACCCTGTACAAACAGTATGGAAAAATACCACTGTTATGGAAAAATCAGACTTGTTCTATTCACTTTCTCCACCAAACTTTATAGAACTTTCTACTCTCTCTTTCCCACAGTTGTCCAAGAATATATAAACGTTTTCCAACTTCCATAACCAACTTTTGAATAGTTAGGACTGTTGGAGAAGTAGTTAGCATCCTACCGGCAACTTTGAAAAGTTGCTTGACAACAAATGCAACATTTTGCAACTTAGGACAACATTGGTTATTAACCACTTAAACCTTATGGAAACACATACAAGGTCATTATTTGTTATTTTTAGACTCCAAACACCTAAGACAACATCTTAGACACACCAACATTGAAAATCCAAATTCCAAGCCTTCATGGCCTAATAGACCTCTAGGTTTATATGCTCACCTAAGAGATTATTGACCATACAAATAGAAATTCAATTACATCAAGGGTGATCATTGATCTAACCCATTATTAAATCAAAAATTAACATGTAGACACCACCATGTGCTTCAAATAGAGGTATAGTAGAAGGTTCTCTACACCACCAACCGCCTAGAGCTCACTCGTCAATAAAACAAAAAAAGACTCACTGACTTACAAAGCATTACAAAGTAATTACAAGAAGTATGAACTTATAATATGCATTTGACCATGCTAGATAAGTTATGGTTCATGCTATGATAACCTTCACTGTATACCAGTTTGTTGATGCTTTGTTTTGCCCTGTTTTGCTACTGGTTAAGTTATTCACATGAAATTGCACACAAGCACTTCCAATCACTTACCAAAATGCATACCGATAATCTCTGAATAATTCACAACCAAAAATCTCATTCCAAAAACTTCATTGATCCATCACTGAAAGGATCTCCTTAAATATCCTCCTAACTTCCACCATGTTGGCTTTAATGAAAAGTATAAACATATTGGTTGTCAGATCATAATGAATTTCAAACATAATCCCAATGATCATGTCAGCCTTCATATGTAACCACAAATTCCATGAATTAAATAATCAGGTCCATAAGATCTCCTAGTCGGGTCCTATCCATTATCGGGTTCCAAATACATGTTATCGAGATTAGGACTTAGTCGGTTGTGAAGCAAAGTGAATACCAGATAAGTGTAATGAATGTTGGTTAACCGAAACAAAGAATATTTACACCTGAAGATGAGTTCCCATGAGTTACAATCACCTGAAGATGAGTTTCCATCAATGACAACCCAAAATACCATTAACTCTTACCAGATGAGTGTCAATTGTCAACAATCTCCCCCTTTGGCATTGACGGAAACACTCATGTGAAAAATGGTGTTGTCATTGAATCTGCTTGACCACCTGACCTGTATAAGAATCTTCTATATACATCTAATTCTCCCCCTGAGTACTATATACATTTTTCACTTTATTCCTCCCCTTTGACAACAATGACAAAGTGGGGTTCCCACAAAGAATTTTGTACAATTATGAACATAGGTTAGTTCTATACAAGTTTCAAAATGTCTACATACATAGAATTCAAAAATAAAAAATAGGTATCCCAACCTTTCTTAAGGGAGTCAATAATGTAGATGAATCCATTCAAGAGACTGACATAATATTCTATTTCTTTTGATGTATTGGAATTCTCCTTCTACATGTTAGAAATACACTTAGTCTTATGAAACAATAAATTATCTAACTAGGGACCAATAAGATTCTGGAGCTTATTTACTCTCTTTATTATACTATCCCTATCCTTCTCTAAATTCAAAATTTGATCCATAACTACCAAAATTGGACCACCCAAAGAACTTGTAAGATTGACTATCGGGCTGTAAGAGTTAGAAATCTTAATTAAATTGTTCCTACAATATAACAGTTTCTTGTCTATATGTGTTGTGAGTTTACTAAAATCTAGACAATCCTTACATACACTACCTCCCTCTGCCAATGTTGCATCAATGGATTGCAACAAAGTTTGGAGTTTACCCTTGTCAAACTCAATCATCTGCAAAAATGTCTTCTTCTAGGCCTCAACAAATTTTTCTTTAGCCTCTGTCAATGAAATTTTCAATAAAGAATCATAATGCTTGGGAATAAATTTAATGATCTCCTCTAGTTTACCAGATGAGCTTGCACTCTCTTGTGCTTGTAATTATGGTACCAACTGGTTCAAAACTTTAAAACTATGTTCAATTCATTTCATGTCTTTTGACTCTTCCTGAGCCAACTCCTAGGTTGTCTGTACCTGAAGTGTTGCTGCTACCAAAATTTTCTCAGTCGATGACATCTTGTGGTAGGGTTTGTCAAAACTAATAGAAAATTGTGAGAAGTTCCCTTTGGCTATAGCTGAAGTGTCAATTGCCAAGTCGAGAGAGATATATTCCACAATTTCCTTACCCTTGTCTATCAGTGAGGTAATCTTAGAATCTTTTAACTCTTGTGCACTAGTGAATTTTCCACTTGGTGCCCTATCCGGATCTTGAACATCCTCTACACCCTTATTACCTCAATCCTTATCTACATATGACTATGTGTCCTCCGCAATCTATACATCATCAGCCGATATATCCTCTATTGCAAAATTTGACTCACTAACCAGTACAGTAGTAGCCGATGGAGTGCTAGTTGGTTGCTTAGTATCTACACTTTGTTGTTTTGCTTGTTGTTGATCTTTTGACAACTGAATATTCTGAGACTATACAAAATTGGGACTCGGTTCATAACCCAAACTCAAAATAATTCTTACCCAAATATCTATTGTTTCCTTCTAAATCTCCTCAAACCTTTCCAACATTAGGTTGTTTATTCTATGCTTAGGATTAAATTTGAATGAGCCATTCTTATTAATTAGATGGACAGAGACTAACTAACTTTGTCTCTTTTATCTATTAGTTCAGAGTTTGTGCATGTAATTTTCTATCCTCTAACTTATCATACAACTCCTTAGGTAAAATTTTCTCAAGTTCAATCAATGCCCTACTAAAAGAATCAAGATATAAAATAATTGTTTCCTCAATTTACTTCTTGTCATTCTCCTCAAATCCATCAAAGAATATAGAAATATTATATAAGTTACCATCATTAATAATTTTATCAATTAGATCTTGAGCATCCATTTTCTTCTTACCAGTTCTCCTCTTGGCTTCCAGTTTGAGCTGCTCTT